>NW_010126082.1:0-15301 GCF_000699245.1 Pterocles gutturalis | reverse complement strand
GGAGAGCGGCGGGAGGGGAGAACGGGCTGCTGGTGTTAAGCCACGACCTGTGGGCCGAGGAACTCAACCAGCTGGCGGCACGCGTGGATTTCTGCCCCGTCCTTCAGGTCTTCTTCCCTTTCAGCATCCAGCTCTACCCCAACGAATTCCCCGGACACGACCCTCGCGACTGTCCCCGCGACGTGGGCAAAGCGGCGGCTCTACGGCTGCATCAACGCCGAGTATCCCGATTCCTTCGGGCATTACCGCGAAGCTCGCTTCTCCCAGACCAAGCATCACTGGTGGTGGAAGCTGCATTTCGTCTGGGAGCGGGTGCGGGCGCTGCGGGAACACACCGGGCCTGTCCTCTTCTTGGAGGAGGATCATTATTTGGCACCTGATTTCTACCACGTCCTCAAAAAGCTCTGGGCCCTGCGGGAGCGGGAGTGCCCTGAGTGCCAGATCGTCTCCTTGGGCACCTACAGCCCCGTCCGTGGCGCCTTCGCTGGCCGCGCTGATAAGGTGGAGATGAAGACGTGGAAGTCCACCGAGCACAACATGGGCATGGCCTTCGGTAGAGACACCTACCAGAAGCTCATCGAGTGCACGGATGCCTTCTGCACCTACGATGATTACAACTGGGACTGGACTCTGCAGCATTTGACTGTCTCTTGTCTTCCAAAGTTCTGGAAAGTGCTGGTTCCTGAAATCCCCAGGATTTTTCACACGGGGGACTGTGGCATGCACCACAAGAAATCCTGCAGACCGTCCACCCAGAGTGCCAAAATCGACTCCCTCTTGAACAGCAACCAACAGTACCTGTTTCCTGAAACGATGAGTGTCAGTAAAAGGTACTCCATGGCACCCCTTTCCCCTCATGTGAAAAACGGAGGGTGGGGAGATATTAGGGACCACGAACTCTGTAAAAGTTACCGCAGACTTCAGTGAGGATTGTTCTCGCAGCCTTTTTTCTTTTTGAGTTGTTCCATACTGCCTTTTACAGGCACACACGTGTATAAAAAAGCATTTATGAGTTGGTTTCTGCTTTAATATGAATAAACATTCTTGTAAAAGGTGTCCCAAAATAGTAATCTTTCATGTTCGGCAGCCACGTTCTGGAAACGGGTTCCTTGGTCCCGCCGGGCCGCTCAGAGCAGCATCGCAGCCCCGACCGCTGTTGTGTTTACTGGGAGGAGGAGAAAACTTGAAGTGCATATTTTTCGGTGCTTACAGTGCTCTGGTGTGGGGTTTTTCCCCCGTTAGGGGCAGGTGGTGGGCCTGGGGTGCTGCACTGGGGCTGGTGAGGAGCGAGTGAGGGGACTGAATCCCCCCCCCAGAGCTCCCTCCACCAGCGGTACCGGTACCTCCCGCTGTCCCACCAGCCATCCCGCCCGGGATTGCCTCGTGCCTGATACCTGTGTCTTGGGTTTGGTTGCGATATGTTGATGAATATATGAAGGAAAAAAAATTAAATCATTGTTTTTACTATGATGTAGATAAAATATATGATTTTTTTAGTTCTGCCAAAATAAAATTCAGTTGTTTTGTAATACCAGAGAAGTTCCTTGATTCTCACTAAAAGACGATGTCATCTTGTGTCGCTAGAAAGAAAGTGAGGGCTGGGGAGGTGGGGGGGAAGCGGTCTTTTCTTTAATCCCAAGGGCTGAGCACATGCCATCATCCATTCTAGTGGTGTGCATTCAACTTCATTAAATTTTTAATGATACTCAGTAATTGAGGCAGAATAGAGTAACAAATGCGTGGCACAACACCTCTTTTGTTTGGATCAAAAAAAAAAAACGTTCACTTTCAAATTAGTCAGCTGTGTAAAGCGACCAGTAGAAAATACTGCTTTGTAATGGAAACACGCTGAACTGGAGCTGAAAGCCACGAACAGGAGAGAGCAGAGCCGTTCGTTACCATCGAATGCTTTCTCGCCTGTTTTAAAAGTCTAACGGTACGTGTGCTTTAATGGTGCCGCACTTCGAAACACAACTGGTAGCAGTAGCATGTAAGCGGCTTTTTGTAGAGCAGAGAAGTATGTTGGAGAAAGAAAATCCTGTGCTAAGGTGACAGGTGTGCAATATTTAGAGGCAGATTTTATACTGAGAGATTTGTAGAGAAAAAAAAAAGTCTTTTTTTAATTAGAGAAAATGGGGTTGGCATTCTGAGGACTCTGCACCAGTTCCGTATAAATGGGAGGGCACGCAGCGAGGCTTCCCCTGTGCCACCGTTTGTCACCTGCTGCCTGGCTTGGGAATATATCGGTTAAATGTTCATCTCGGAGAGAGCCAAGTTCTGTGAAACACTCTTAAAGTAGCATGCAGATGTTTGACTACTGTAAGATGCTCTTTTTTCCCAGGGTAATTTAACTGTCACCGTTTTGTACCTGCTACATTTTAGTAGTTTCCCAAAGTCAGGGCAGACGCTGAAGGAGCTGTGCCCGTGCCTCAGCCCTTCGGTACCTCCCCCAAGGAGCTGTGTGACTGGGACAGAGCCCAGCAAACCCCCTGCCCTGCTCCAGCTGGGTGGGTGCTGCGCTGGCACACGGGTAGGGCCGATGCTTTTGGCAGCTGTAGCTTCCGCTGAACCTACAAAAGTAAAGCTTACGCTGCAAGCACTCGCATCTAACATAGAGATGTAATTCCAGAGCAGCTGTGACCCAAGACAAATTTAACTTCCTTCTAAAGCACACTTGTGTCTTGTAGAACTCAAACCAGAAGTTATTTCAGAAGCAGTGAGAAAAGGAACTGAAAGTTTATTATAATAACGTTCTTTTGGTTATCGCACTTCGGGGAGATGAGCCAGCAAACAGCACGCTGGAGCTCGTGGGGAGCTGTTTGTGAAAACTAATCTGGATCAAGTGAATTTCACAAATTGTAAATACTTAGTAGCAGATATGCAAAAAGAGAGGATGGTTTTATTGTGCAATTGAATTTGTTCGGTTGACAGACGGGGTATGTTTGGAGGCTGTGTTCCGAAGTAACATACTAGGATGGAATACATGGTATAAATGTTGATTATTTCTAGGAGACTAATTAGAACTTCTCCGTGTAATTAGAAATTTCATCTGATTGCTGAAAATCAGTGCAAGTCTAATTCCACAGTTATCACAAAATGAAAGCTTTGAAAAATGATGAATACTGCTCATTTCTAGGTGGACTAAACACAGCAATTCCCGAGGGAGCCGTTAGAAAAAGGATATATACAAATACTCCCTGGAATGTAGCAAGAAACTGAGAAAGTTACGTCAACAATAAAGATGTATTTTCTTCCACGAGCTCAGATTCACCTTCAACTGCATCTTTCCTGTAAGAAAAACTATTTCAGCCCATACATGTGATTAGAAAAGTCAGACCTATTAACTCCAAAAATTATTAACAACATAAGTGTTCTATGGTGACATGTAAACAAAAGAGTTTCAGTAGGAACCTGTTTTCTACTCTGAGCCCTGAAGTCATAAAGCAGCAAGCGCAAGGCACAGTAAAGATCAAACAACAGAAGGTAACCTTCAAATAATTAAACTAGTCCAATTCATACAGCAAAGAATTCTGAAAAGCAACCGAGCAGTGTGTTACGTGGTCCCTAACAATCTGCACGCTCCCATCCTGCGTGTTCACTTCTTGGAGAACTGGGGAGGCCGGTCTGCTGTCCAAACCGCGCTGGTTCCCCTGTTCCGATCCTGCGGGCGCAGCCGCTCCATCCCCTTCGGCTTTCGCCTGCCCCTCCAGCAGAAGGGCTGCTTGATTTTCCGAGTCAGCCACGGCCATTTCGCCCACTATGACGGCACTTTCTAAATCTGGTTCCGTTCTCCTAGATTCGCCAGGAATCGCTGAACTGGTGTCGGAAGGTTCATGCTGCAAACAATGGTGTGAACTACAACCTCCTTTTCCTATTGTTTCAGCTGTTTCAAAAGATGGGGAAGTTTTGTTGGTTTCTGTAGCGCATTCTCCTTCAGCTGTGTCAGCTGCAGGAGGGTTTGTTTCTGCCTTTCTTTGGGGGTACTCGCCGTTTGTCTTTTCAGCAAGATCTCCTCCCGAGCTGCTAAGCGCTTGTTCTTTTCCATCGCGTTCAGAACAGACTGCTTCCTGCGGCTGTCAAGCAAATAAATGAATTGTTTTAATAGTTGAAAGGGACCGGGCACGCAAAACTGCTCTCTAAAGACAGGCTGAGACACTTATTACTCCAGCGTCTACTCCCAGAAATCCGAGTCAGCACGGGGCTGAGGTTTTCCTGATCTTGTACCGCGCGTGGGAATGAGTGGCAGGGAGGTTGTTGCTTCCCGAGGGTTTCCTCTGCAATAGGGAGTGCTGCTGGGCTGCTGCCAAGCGGCCACAGCCTCTGCTGCAATTATCCACGGGGAAGAGCCGCAACTCACCACACCCGGGCTGTTGTTTTCTAGAAATGGGGGGGGGAGCACAAAATCAGCCAAGGGATCTAAACTCTCATTGCAAGAAGTGTGTTTTAACCTTGCCACTAGGGAAATTTTCCTCCTGTCCTCTGTGGAAGGTGTAACGGGTAACGAGCTGTCTTTCTCAATCGGTGTGAGTTAATCCAGGAATTGCTGCTGTAACTCCTGTGTCCCTATGGGTGGACAGTCAGGATCGGGCAGGCATCTGCCCGGAGCAGCTGGATTCATGGATTCAAAGACTGGGTCGCTGTCTCACGCGCCCAGCCCTCTCTGACCCCAAAGCTCGCTCCAGCAAGAAACCAAAGAAACACGAGTACGTCCTTCTCAGCACTGGCTGATTCTCCTACACGAATGCGTGAGTGATTTAAGATTTCTTGTCTTCCCTTTCTCAGGTACCAAAACATCCACATTTGCTCTCCGACAACCTGAATTTTAAATTTTTATGTACAATCCACACTGGCTACAGAAGTTCAGCCTGTCAAGTACTGCTGGAGCCACTGTCTTGAGGGTAAACTCGCTGGTCTCCCAGCATAGTTCCAGAGGTCGCACACGTCACCTGAACTTGCCTTCCAGGAAGCTGCCTGCACATTAACTGTGTCTGCAGCCTCCAGTTCATGGCCACAGCAGGAACCTGATTGTCCCTGCATATTATCTTTCCATGTTTCCTTGAAGAAAAGTTTTTAATTAATTTCTGATGCAGTGCCTACCAAGAAATCCCAGTCAATTTGGGGGTTTGACCTTACATTTTCCTCTTTACAAAACAAAAGTTTTTGTTTTCTTCATCTGTCCATCTCCTGTTTTGCAAAGGGAGGTCACTTTAATCCTGTGGCAGACCTCAGGGCTCGCCTCGCACCCTTTAAATACACAGGGTGACTGAGGAAGGAGGGGAGCCTGAATGAGACCTGAAACTTTACAAGCAGTGAACTGGAGACCAGCATTGAAGATAAATAGTCCCATGTTTAATTATCTACACAACAGGAAACCACCAAGTATTCAAACACTTGGACCAAATAAAGATAATGAGACCCGATTCTTCACAGACAAAATCCTCAGGGTTTTTTCTGTCTGTCTGAGAGGGCAGAGCGAGCGAAGCAGCGGCTGGGACAGACACCCTCTGTCCATCCGAAGGAGCCCTTTCCGACTCCCGCTCCCAGCAGCCAGGTTTTTGCCTCTCCACTGCTTCCAGGTAAGTCCACTTCTGGACCAAACACCTGGGAAGGTGTCAGTGCAAAAGCCAGGATGCTTTAACCATGGGCTCGAGCACACGAACCCAAACTTTGGGGTACTGGAGGGATTATTCACTTCTTTATTCTGGTTTTGTTCTGATGACATCTGCTGTGATGTGTTTGCAGCACGTTGTCATCAGCTCTGACCTGAAAGCACTTGGGGTCCCTCTGAATGAGGGATACAAGTTATTTATATTTAGTTATATAACTATATTTAGTTATTTAGTCATTTTTTTCTTTTAATAGCAGTGAGACATTTAGTGTGTGCGTGCCATGCTGTATTCCTGCAAGGAGAAAACACTGTTTTTAACGATTGTACCACAGTGCTCCATCCTCCCAGTGAAACAGAGGAGGCTTCAACCCTTTGGTCACATTAAATGGCACAAACATAAATCTATGTTTCTAAAAACTGACACTGATACTCACACATACACCCTACTCCAGGGTCTTCCCTGCTAGATCAAGACAGAACAGGAACACAGTTGGTTGGGTCAGATTCGATAGGATCTTGCTGAAGTACATAAATCAGTCAGCAGTGCGTACGACTGCCAGAGAGATCCTTACCTTCAGACTGATATCAATTCTGTCCTCAGTAACGTCAAGCACTTCAATTAACGGCTGACTTTCCAGTGCTGACTGGGAGCAGAAGGAAGGGCATAAAACAGTGCCTAGAAATCCATCAACGTTTTCTTCACTGACAAACAATCTTTCCTACAAAAAAAAAAAAAAAAGAGCAGGTTATGTTCTTTTTGTACTCTACTTCAGCGATATCGAAGCCAGAATCTCACTCCAAACACAGCAGGACACTGATCCACAATTTTCACAGCACATTCACGTCTCGATAGAGAAATCTAGGTGTTCCTGCTCCGGCAGGGGGATTGGACTAGATGATCTTTCGAGGTCCCTTCCAATCTCTAACATTCTGTGATTCTGTGAAATCCTGAGTCAGACACTCAGAAATAACGAGGTGAAATGAATGAAGACCAGTGCTCAGCTCATTTCGATTTGCAGTATGGATCTGCATCATACACAAATATAAAAGAATTTTTTTTTTTTTTGGCATGGACTGTCAGTGCAGGATCTCTGAACCCTCAGCCGTCAAGATCAGACCTTCTGAAGCAAAGGCTACGAAACACGCGTGACTCTATCCGTTCCACATCCATCCATGGAGGCTGCTCTGGTCTCCAGTTAGGCCAGTGGAAACACCAGTTAGAGGAACCTGAGGAGTATCTACAATCAAAGAGGACAGTCTGCGCCCTGTTTTGAGGCTGTTAGGTTGCAGTTCACAAACAATGTGAAACACCTTTAAAGATTTCAATCAGTTACAGGTAATTAAAGGTCCTAAAATATATCCTGGAGGGGCTAGAGAGCTTTCCCTGTCTTCATGTTCTTCCTAAATCACCTGCTGGAGGCTGCAGGTTAAGGACAGCCGCTGGCACAATAAAATGGTCTACCCCAGAGGACTGTTCTGACGTTCTGTGAATTACCTTTCCTGTTTAACAATGAACTCTTTAATTGGAAGTAGCAGGGGAAAGTTGCAAACCACCCACTTAACGTCATACTTCTACATTTCTCGGTCCAGTTCTACCCTCATGTCAATCCAATCAAAGTTAAATTCAATTATCACTGACATCTTGCGGACTGAGCAGCAAAAAAAGGCAATTCTGCACATTTTTGGCCCCCTGTGGATGCAGCCTTATGCACAGCCAGATGCCACACTGTGACTAAGGTACAAAATTTAACTGTCATCCTAAAAAAAAAAAAATACTGACTGGGAAAAATAAACCAGCATCCTATTTTTTTCACTATTTCAATTAGAAATCACAATATGGAAAAGTCGTAACATACCTATTGCTGGTTTTCAAAACCACAGGATTGAATTCATTTTCTATCCAGAAAGATTACAATCCAGGCGACCATCCAATGCCAGATGCCGAGACAATTTGTGAAAAGATTAAACTACAGCAGGGTTGCCCTGACAGAAAACCCTCCAGCAACACACATACCTCTTGCATTTTCATATAAAAAGCCTAAAATACTTATTCCCTCATGTTGCTTCCCTTCTTGCTTGCCAGAGAGGGACTCTGCCAGTGCTTTAGGCTGGTAGAAATATTCTGCAGAGTTCAAGAGAAGGTGTCAGAGTACAGAAACACGGCAGGGAGTACAGACGCAAAAATCTGGGCAGCACCAAAACTCCCCCCAAGCTCATGAACTAGATCACTGGGAAAGCCTCGGGCAGCGCAGGAGAGACATTCCCACCTCCGCAAGGTTCGCTTTGCCCACGCATCGCAGACAGAACAGCTCAGCTTCCCTTCCGCGGGGTTTTCGGCACGCTGCCGAGCACGTCCTGGTATCCTGCCTTCGCTTGGAAGGCAAGTGCAGCAAAGCATCCTCTGCTCCGGCACGACGACTCCTCACCCCACTAAAAAATTTAAGTCAATTGCCAGTAATTCACCTTTAGCTGACACCTCCAATCCTTCGCACCCCACGTTTTCATTTGAAGAGCAAGAACATTTTCCTAAAAGCCAAGGACTTGCAATTTGAGCGAGGATAAAAAAAGACACCGGTGTTTGTTGCTGTTTTTCCTCCAAAATAACTGCTATGTGATCTCAACACCCGCCTTGGGAAAAGAACCACCCAGGGCTTGGCATCCCAGCAGTCTTCCTTCGATTCTCTGCTTTCTCCCAGAATACTGTGGCTGTATGTATTTTTCCTATATAAAATGGGGAAAACAATCTTTTTTCCCCCTCTGAACCTGCATTTTTTTTGTCTAGTTAGAGCATAAGGACTCTTACTGTGCATTTGTGCTCTTACCCAAGATGGAACCTGACCTTGCTCACATCCGTAACCAGCGTAACAATAAAAACCAATCCCAGGCACTGGAATCAGGAGAGGAGATGCTTGAAAAGCCCACAGGTAATGAAAAGCTTTCTGTTAGGTCTAAATATTGCAAATCGCATCCTTAGATGGCTTTGTCTGAAGCGACTGTAACCCCAGGGTCACTTGGTGCGAGCCGCGGCTCGGAGAAGAGAGCGACAGCCATTCATCCTCAACACAGAGACGACTCTGCACATCTGCAACGAACCCAATAAATCTTCCTGAAGGTTTCCTCCCTGATTAAAAGCAAAATAATTTGTTTCCTTCATAGGAAATACTATTAAAAAAGAAAAACTGAATGGCAGGTCTATCAATCAGTATTTTGCACGAGGATGAAAATTAACTGCTCGTGATGATGTTCTTATCATTTTGACTAATTACTCTAAACCCATTTTACCAAGTTTCATGCCAGCTCGACACCATATTCCCAGAGCACTACACTTACGTTTCAAGTATTTAAAATTTTAGCAGAGCACTGCCCCGTGGCCTGCCATAAATCACAGTGCCTGTGCTGCACGCACAAGCCATGCTGTTTGTTATCAATCTAACGATTATCATTAGCCTGTTCCGACAGCCAGCGACTGAATTCACACTCTGCATTCACAGTGAGCATACGCTGGGGCCTTTATATTACTGCAGATGTTATCAAAGCACAGACCTTGGAAAAAAAAAATTATTCAGGAATTTATTTTAAAGCCTGTTTGCTCTGTCTTGGAAGAGCAGCAGAGGACAACCATCTGCAGATGATTTCAGTGACCCTGTAAAATAATCCCTCAGTTTAAACAGTTTGTTTTCTGATATTTATGATACTCTCTTAGCAACTTCCAATTAAATTTGTTTCTTCCCTGCACATACTTGTCATCTGCTGTTGGGTACACATTCATTTCTCCCTGTGACTAAACCGAGACCGAATTAACATAAACGGTAGAAGGAATGACTTTGGTTTCTGGAACACTTCATCATTCAAACCCGTCCTCGGATCGCCCGGCACCGACAGCGCAGAGCAGCAAAGCCGGTCCCCCGCGTCCGCCCTCAGCACTCAGTTTGTTCCACGTTATTTTATACAAACACAGAGCCAGTTACCACCCAGAGTTACGTCCCACCCAGGCTGCAAGTTTCACAAGCGGGAAAGATTTCAGGCTGAAGTGATCTGCACGTCTGCAGGAACGAGAAGGGACTTGGAGCCAGGGATCTCCTGGCCTCTCGGTTTGTAGGGTCCCACCGCAAAGCCGCTCAGCTGGAGAATCTGAAGCTCGACGTTCTGGTGACTGAATGTATCGGTACTGGGGGTGAAAAATTTCAGAAGGCATTCGTGACTGGAAAGATTAAACAGCTCAAAAGAAGCTTTCATGAGCTTAATCAGGAGGTTAATAATGTTTCCTGACATAACTGTTCTGTGTAAGCACATTATTCCCATAATACACCTACCAATTAAAGGCTATTCAGAAATTAGTTTGTTTTATAGCAGAAGCAAACTCATTACGTTTCTTAATGTAGATTAGGAAAGAGATTACTTTGGAAAAAAAAGAACAACCAAACAGTAAGTTTGTTCTGTTCTCCTTTTCTGTCCTCCTCTGACCTCCCAAAAAACCTGCCAAGAGTCCTGAAACGCTGAGCACAGAATTAACTGAAACAAAAATAAACTGTTGTAGAATTAAGCACAACAAGCCTAGTTTCTAGCATCACCTTCTAAGAAGCCACACCAACTATTATATTCACTCTTTTTTGCAAATTGAAAATTATAACCCTGATTTTCAAAGAAAGCATGTAACACAACTCAAAATAGCTTGGAAATCGGGATAAAACGGGAGCACATCCAGCCCACGAGAGCACATCCAGTCCACATCCTTCTCTGTGCTGTTCAACGCAGCTCTGCCACCCCCAGATGACTTCTTTTCCAGGGGATACGTGGCCCCTCGGCAGCTCCACGCCAGGCAGGTGTCTATCGCGGCTGGAGAACACGGGATCTGCCTGGGCACAACAGATCTGACAGCACATACAGGGCAAACACCACGTTCCACGAGATACCGAGACGATGAGTTACACCGACAGACAGTCCCTCCACTGGAAAGCCAACTAAAAATATTATTCCCGTGAAGTTGTTTTGTGCAAACAGGTCACAGCAGGTGTTTGTCTTGGAGGAGCCGCCCCACAGCATACCTGTTGCCAAAGCAGGAGACTTCAATCCAGGTGCTCAAAAACAACCCATTAGGGTACGTGCAGCGAGCAGAGGTCAGCGGGCTTCAGCGTTAGTCACCGGCTGCTTGCCGAAGGAAAAAGCAACAAGAGGGATCTCCTTCACAAGGCCCTGGTGGCTGTGCCAAGCAGAAAAATCCCACCTCTATTTTTTTTTTAATGCTCAGTAGCTCACCCGTCTAAAACACTCTCCATGAAGGCATCGGCATTCACGCGGAAGTTAAACAAAGCTTTCCTATCGCCGTGCGATTCCCTCTGAGATACCTATGTCAAGTAATCCTCACAGTCAGCGTAACTCATGCTCGGTTCAAACCATGAGCTAATCGGGAATGTTTTATATTTTTCATACTGTAAATGTTTAAAAAAAACCCCATAATCTCAATGCATAGGAAAGCAGAGGAAACATTGCTCCCTGCTGTTCTCTGGAGCCCCGTGGGGCTTTACATGAGTTAAAATCTTAACATTCCCCGTACCAGAACGTGGGATTTTATTTTAAAAGGGATGGGCTGGCTGCAGCGATTCCCTCCCCAGCAAGGGGAACCCCGAAAGGGAAGCGCTGCCCAGCAGAGCCAGCACACATCCTCTGAACACAGTCATTTCTGGCTGCTGAGGAGGACGGGAAGGGTGTGGATCAGCACGAAAGGGAATTCTTACTGCAACCGATCGTTTTCTCATCACACGAAAATGAGCACACACGACCCAAAAGACTGCAGGCAGAATTAATGAGCTACCAAATGGGTTTCACATGCTGGTGTAACTGAGCCTCCAAGTCTCAGGAGTTCAGATACACCCACCAGAAACCTGGTTTGTATTTCTGTTAGGAACTGAGCATTTAACCCCAGGAGAGCAAACGTTACGAGACGGGGCTTTACGAAGGCACGATTTCAGTAATTGCCCAACCCCAGCTCTGCCGTAAACCCGGACATTCTGGGACACGTTGTTCTCGGAAACCTTGCCTGGCAGGCTTACAAATTTTCTTAATGGTTATTTAACTCTCAACCATTCTTCTTCTATCATTTACTCCCCAGGCTCTGTTGTTTTAAAATGAAGGGGGAGTCTCTGATGCAGGAGTTTCCTCAGCCTGAGCTCCCAGGATTTAAACAAATGGAAGTGAGAAATGGTGAAGGCGTTAGTGGATGAATGGCGAGAAGGAGTAACAGAGGGAGCACAGCCCACAGCTGGTCCTTGGAGGCAAAGAGCAGAGGGTGAAGGCACTTCCCCAGGTCACAGGTCTCTATTCCCCTGGAAAAACAGGGCCGGGAGCGAGCCCAGCTGAAAGATCAACGCTGGGTGGCCCCTGGTACAGGGATGTGAGCACAAAGCCAGCGACAAAAGATAACTTTGAAACCCCTGAAATACGTGACCCTGGTCCACGAAGTCCAAAGTTACAAGATCTTTATTTTTATAGTATTTCTGCTCACCATAACAACTGTGTGGACGTTATGGTTTAGCCAAGGAGTGAAACTACTCAGAGAGAAGCAATGGCCGCAACGGTGATAAAAAGTGAGGGCTCAGGGTCAGCAGAGAGCTGACCAAAACAACATCAAGAGCTATCAAACAAAGGAATGACTGCAGTGACACGGTTAAAAGTCCAGGGAGGACTGTGGCCCTGTAAAGATTTGCTGAAAATAAGCACTTGCTGGGGTGGGAATTGAGACTGCTCAGCATCTATGGAAACTGAGCTCTAAATAGATCATCCTTCAGCACCGGGATCCAAACAGACCTGACTACAAAAAGAAAACCAGTCCTTGAAATTCTGTTTCAACAATAGCATCCTAAGGACGAGCTGAACTCATCCTTCTACCAATATCTGGATCAGACCAATTTCCAAGAAGAAAAGAGGCCAGAGCGATAACGGGAACATCACAAGCGCACAAGGCAGGGCTGTGCAATTACCGGCGCCGTTATCGTCCGTGTTCATCTGGGCAGAGGCGCGCAGGCAATCAACATCAAGCGATACACGCTGCGCTACATCATAGTCCAAGGATGAGGCTGCCGACGAGCTGCATGCTGCTCACGCGGGGAACAATTATTGTAATGCATTTTCCTGGCTGTTTGGCAAGTTAACGGGAGACAATTAACGCAGGCAGGCTAACGGGGTACTGCAACGGCCACTGTGGCATGAGCCGTCGACAGACTAACTAACCCAGCATGGAATCTGCTCCCCGAAACAGCCCAGAAAACCCTCGGTCTCCAGTCAGAAGCGACTCCCCAGAAGATAACAGAATAGGATTTCATATCTGTAAAAACCCAGCCGCCTCTTCTTTCGCCGCACGCTATCCGCTGGCAATGCTGCTGTGGGAGAAGAGATTACAAAAGAGCAGGCAGCAGCGCGACTGGGAGGTGCAGGATAAAATTCCTGCTCGCCCAGGCCACCGAAAGCTCTCTAAAGTGATTAAACGGGGCGGTGTGTTCTGAAAACACTCCTCTGTGACTGCTGTAACTCCTTCCAGATCTCAATGCAAGAACCGTAGCTCTTAGAGACAGTCAAAGCAGAAAAACACGAGAGGACAGCAGAGAGATTGAAAAAAATCAACATAAGAGGAGTTACCACGAGCAAATAGTTCATGGGCAGAAGACAGCATATAATAGTAGCTCTAATTAAATATTAATTTTTCTCACTTCACTCTGGGTGAATGAAGCTATCAGCACTGGCACAGGCACTTCTGGGAAATAGCAGAGTTTAAAAAAAAAGCAAACAGAACAAATCACTTCAGACTATTTCAGCTGCTTCAATTTGCAGGCCTGGTGTCCAAAAGGACTCCAAAAAGAAATCAATCTTTGCTAGCCTGCTACATGAATGAATGGCTGGGAGGCCTCTGACTAATGCCAAATCTCCTCCTCCTCCTACTCCACCCAACCCATTTTGCAATATATAATAAATTCAACACATTCAAAGGTTTCTCAACTCACAAAAATGCACTATTGACCAAAAATCCCACCACTGCATGCCCTTCTAATGACTTTCAGTCAAAAGATGTTCCCCCAATTATAATGAGTGCGCATACCAAACACTTTCCATCATTAGACTGAGATCAAAGCTTGCAGAAACGTCCATCCATCACAGTACTGAACTGCAGAACTGCCTGTTCCCAAACTGAATTTTCAGCTCTGTCCCCACAGAGTCACAGAAAGCTGTTGTTTTCCCTTAAAACTTGCATTTAGGCCTGTACACCATAAAACAAGCAAGTGCACAGACACACACCACGGCACGTGGAGATGGATATTCAGACGATCTGAAAGAAGCAGATAAAATGCCTCTAGTTCCTACCCCACGCCTTCTGCACCTATACAGAAAACGGGCAGTAGTTTCCACGCTGGTTTATTTAACGCCGTATTGGCAGCCGGTACTTCATCACACCAATTAACAGCAGTGCCAAATATTTCGTGGCCCCACTTGCACAGACGTGCAGGCTCCTGATCCAGTGAAAGCGAAGGAAACACACTGTAAACAGCTCAGTGTAGGCGGTTCTCAATAAATTCATCATCTTCGATACTTACCCAAAATGATCAGCTCCTCCTTCAGAGGAGTTGCTGTTACAGAAAAGTTACGCAGCCTGCTAAATGGGAAATAACCCGTGAAGATTCAGCTGCACGTATACTAATTGGAGAAATATCTCTCAGAATCCTGCAGTATTTTCTAATTGTAGGGATGGAGCAATTAAGATATGCCAAGTCAACAGTGAATATACTTCAAGCCTGCCACTTTTCTGGATGTTCTCTCCCATGGTATGTGATCCTGCCTGCAAAGGATTTTCTTGTTCTAAAATAAAGACAAACTCAAAGTCACAGGGTTGTAAGGTTACACAAGAATTGTGCAGCCTGAATCCCTGCTCATGAGAAGTTGTTTGAACCTCTGAGGTTGCAGAATAACGTAGTTCTGCACAAACACTTGTGCAGCAAAAGAGCTGAGCATCCCTCTGCCAGTTCTCAGCAGGCTGCCAACCTTCTCCCACCAAAGGGAGCATCGCTGCCTAACAATCCATAAAATGATAAAACATCTAAACTAGAACCATATTCAGGCCGGGAAGAAGAGACGATGAAGAACTAGCCCAGCAAAATGGCAGCGGACAGCGGTTCATAGCTGCCATTCGCTGTACTACTCTGGTTGAACTCAGGGGTGTTCCTCTGGCTGGAAAAGGGAGTTCTGTCCTGAAATACAGACACAGCTATGCCCACTCCACACACACACCTGCGTCTCATGACACTGTGTGCATGTGTGTACGTTGGGTGTATTATAAACCTCTGCTTTCTTCAGGGAGTAGGCTGCGTGAGCAGTTTACACAGCCTCACAGGCCAACGGTAAGGACACAGGACAGGCTACGTTTTCACTCATCATCAGAATTTCCCTTAGAAAAAAATCAGCATGGGAGGCAGAAGCCATTCCAATTCCAAGCACGAAGATGCCAGCTCCGTGACGTGACCATACAGCTCGTACAAACCTGGCACTAATTAGGCCATTCCACTTAAATTCGTTAACAGCCCTCAGAGAGACGCAGTCTCCATCACCACCAACTCCTTCTGAACTCGGACCGGTCACCACACACCTCCCCAAAGACATCATTCCTCAAGGAATCCAACCAGCACAAGCCTCACACGGCAGGGAAGCGGC
>NW_010126081.1:0-463 GCF_000699245.1 Pterocles gutturalis | reverse complement strand
TCTCCAAAAACATATGCCTAATTTATTTATTTCTCGCATAAAACATTTTGATAAAGAATAACTTCTTTCACACATTACATTATTATGAATATTTTTAGACAGTTTTAGGAGTCTTTAGATTTTGTGAAATCCTCTGTAACAGTCTCAATAATACATCAATGACTACATAAGTGTGTCATAGTATGTGTTACATTCAGAAGAGATCCAGCTTGATAGATAGCAGAGTCAAGCATATAATAACCAAATATGTTGTATCCAGTGCTTTGGATAGCATGCATAAAACATTTTAGAGGAAAGTGTTCATTTCTCAATAAATGAGATTTCAAAAAAACATAAAATATGAACTGATCTAAAGCAGAATATTTATGTATTTGAGAATTTTTTAAAAAAATTATTTGAGTAAACTTTATTTTAATTAGTATTTTGGTAAAATAGAAAAAACTACACACAGTTTTGCACCAAA
>NW_010126080.1:0-273 GCF_000699245.1 Pterocles gutturalis | reverse complement strand
CGTGTCCAAGGCCAGGGGCGGGGGGGCTGCTGGCACATTAATGCTCAGAGCTGCGCCCTTCCGCTCCCGTCGCCTGCGCTGCCCCATCAGCAGTAACAGTCTGATTAATTCGCTTCCAGCAGGGAGCTGATGGGGCCAATGATGGAGCCGCTGCATCAGGCGCGCTGAAATTGATAGTTTTTCACAGTTACAAATGAGGAGCCTCCTCAGCTGCAAATGGCGCCCGCACAGTCGGACTCCGGTAATGATCATAAAGAGGCTCTCTTTAAACTG
>NW_010126079.1:1914-2171 GCF_000699245.1 Pterocles gutturalis | reverse complement strand
GTGAGAGAGCTCTGCCCTTTGGGCTGTGCACCCACATCAGCCTGGGGCTGCGCAGGAGAGAATCGCTGCTGCCGCCGAGAGCCAGGGCTCACATCTGGCCAGCTGTGGGGCAGGGCTGGCTTGTGAGCGCTGGAATGGCCACAGAGAAATGTCACGGGAGGGGAGCGGGACAGAGTTCAGGGGTGAGAAACAGCTCTTTTTCTATCAGTGACATGACTTTTTGGCAGAGTCGGTGGGAGCAGTCGCTGGCTATGGCG
>NW_010126079.1:0-1428 GCF_000699245.1 Pterocles gutturalis | reverse complement strand
CACCCAGGGGAGCAGGAGCCAGGCCAGGCTGGATGAGGCTTTGGGCAACCTGGGCTAGTGGGAGGTGTCCCTGCCCATGGCAGGGGGTGGCACTAGGTGGGCTTTAAGGTCCCTTCTGACCCAAACCCTTCTGGGATTCCATGATTATGTGTTTGAAAATACATCTCAGGGAGGGAAAACCAGAGCCGTGTGTAGGGGACCATCCCCACCACGCTGTTCAGCACCCGTGGTTTCGCACGTGGCTGTGGTGAGGAGGGTCAAGGGTCATCCCCTGCGTCTCCATCCCCTGTCCCTGCAGCAGCTCCCCCAGCTCAGCCCCTTTCTGTTCCTGTTCCCCCCCAGCTCTGGCGGGTCAGGAGGAGTGCAGGGGGGGACCCGCCATGGTCACATCCCCGGGAGGGTTCTCTCCTTTCTCTCTGAGTCCCTCGTGTTTCAGTCCTACAGGGAAGAGCTGCAGAGGGAACAAGCGTCGCGTGCGAGAGCTGAACGACATCTGGACGAGGCCGCGCAGAGGCTGCTGGTGGCCCAGGAGGAGATCCGGCAGCTGACCGAGGAGCTGGATGCACAGAGAAAGGAGCAGAGCAAAGCAGGTGAGCGCTTCTCGTGTGGCCACTCCTAATTACTGGCCTGCAATTAGCCCGCCCCTGATTAGTGTGAGCCCTGGACATCTCGCCCAGGGAGCTGCGGGCAGGCTGTCCTGCATCCTCTCTGCTTGTCGCGTGGAAAAATCAGTGTTGGCTGTTGGCCTGGAGATGGGGATGAATCGTTAACAGTCAGAAATCAATTAATTCTGAGTGGGGAAGGCTGAGACGTGGTGATTACAGCAGCGGGGTCTTGGCTGACCCTCTCCTGTGGTGTCCCAGGGGAGGATGGAGGGGAAATGACAGCTTGGTTCGGAAACAGAGCAGCTCAGAGAAATAAATGTGTGTGAGCACAGCTGGAGCACTCGTCTCGGGGTTCTGCAGGCGCCGTGTTCGGGATGCTGCCCCGTTATGAGCTGTCAGCAGGCGCTCAGGACCCGGGCGTATCGGCCATCCTGGGGTGACCGGTCAGATTCCTATCGCTGCGAATATTTGCTTCACCTCCAAGCTGAAATAACTGGTGTTGGGCAGCCCTGAAGTATTACATTTTTTAAAAAATATCGAGTGTAAAAAGTGGATGCCCCATCCCTGGAGGGGTTCAAGGCCAGGCTGGATGAGGCTTTGGGCAACCTGGGCTAGTGGGAGGTGTCCCTGTCCATGGCAGGGGGTGGCACTGGGTGGGCTTTAAGGTCCCTTCCCACCCAAACCATCCCATAATTCTGTGATTCTGTGACTCGATGAAGCTCCTCTTGGAGCGGTCCCTAAAGCCGGGTGCTTCCCTGCTGATGTCCCAGGCAAACCCCTGCTTTCTGGATGTTTTTTCTCTTGGTTACTGACATTGTCCCAA
>NW_010126078.1:65210-91759 GCF_000699245.1 Pterocles gutturalis | reverse complement strand
ATGTTGGGGTCCCACATCTGAACACAGTATTCCAGTGGGGTCTTGTGAGAGCAGAGTAGAGGGGGAAAATCACCTCCTTTGACCTGCTGGTAATGCTTCTTTTGATGCGGCCCAGGACATGGTTGGCTTTCTGGGCTGCAAACGCACACTGCCGGCTCACGTTCAGCTTCTCATCCACCAGTACCCCCAAGTCCTCCTCAGAGGTGCTCTCTATCCATTCTCCACCCAGCCTGTATTTGTGTATGAGTATCAGCGTTTTTGAGGTAGTATTTGTCTGTAAATCAGTCACATGTGAATTACTGCTTTCTTCTTTGGTAAGCGCTCTTTGTCCCACAAACCTTTAGGGAGTGAACTGAAAAAATCAAGGGATCATGGGTTTTTTATTTAACTAGTCAATGCCTTCTGCAGTGACACTGCAGGAGAAAAAGCTGTGAGAGAAACGCACTGTACTGTGACCTGAGGAAACTTGCTTATTTGGTGTGGTGTCGGTTATTGAAATCTGTGGTCTAACTTGCTGAATATGCCTCTTAATCAGTGACTTTAAGAATACTTGTCCAGTATTTCAGGAAGGAGTTTTGCTGGCCCAAGCCCAACTTTGTAAGGCCTTTACTTCAGTTTGTCAAACGTAGTTGCATTTCGAGGGCTGGTACTTGATGTGACTTGAAGTCATTTCTGGCTCTTTCATATTGCCTGAGGAGATCTTGGCATCTGTTCAGGATCTCTCTTCTGAGGAATCAAATGACTTCGAGGAAACTGGTATTAACAGAGCATCTTAAAGGCAGTAGAGTGACTGCTTGGTTCTTTGTGGCCTTTTTATTACTTTCCTAGGTAGGAACAACAGATTGCATGCTTTCTGTTCACCGTTGTTTGCCTCATTCAACCATCAGCAATACAAGCTCCAAAGAGCCAGAGCAGTTTCTTCTACTGTTGTCTGCAAGAGTAACTACTCTGTAGTGATTTGGATGGTGTATTTGAAGAGTTATTAACTTTCATTCTGTGTGGTGCTGTGCTTCTCCACCCGCCCTTTAATAACCAACTAACGTGATTATGTGGCATACAGAACAATTGTGAACTGCGTACTCTCAACAATTTTGTCAGTATTACATCTCTAGCAGTACTCTGTCATTTTCCCTTCCTTCATTCTTGACCTTGCAAATTAGTAATAAAGGCTGTTTTGCTCTTTGTGGGATATAAGTGACCTTGGCCTATGAGACTGATTAAGAAGTTTGGTACCAGATAAGTAACTTCATATGAAGTTTTCCAGAATGCTGGAAAGAAGATTTATCTGGCTCCTGCAGGAGTTTCCCTCTTTCTGGAAATGCAGACTGTAATCATACCTTTCTTTTAAGAAATCTTATTCCTGTATTCTTGACCTTGCAGTTCAGTGTGCTTCACTAAGTAGTTGCTGTTGTCTTTCTAAATTGTTTCATTAAGAGGGAAAAGTACCCTACTTGCAGATCAGCTTGAAGTATGGAAGCTTCCTGTTTTGCCTTGCTTGAGACTTGTGGGAAGCAATAGGATATGACTGTCCTGGGTCAAGGAAACTCACTAGATTCTGAATGGAATAGTGAAATCTGGTAAAGATTCTGCCTTTTCTATTTGTCTTAAAATTCATGGTCCTTCTAAAAAAAAAAAAAGTCAACAAAAAGCCAGTAGTTGTTTCGCTTAAAGAATCTGATTCAAATGCATTTTTTTATCTGCTTAAACTTAGGACAGAATTTGTGCTGAGCTTTTCTTTGTTTAAAGGAGCAAAATATGGACATAACTTTTTTCTGTTTTGCACAGTATAAAATGAGGTGTATCTTCTCATTATTTTTAAAGCAGAATAACATATTTAGAACTGAAGTCTGGAAATAATTAGTTTGCTTCTGCTAAGGGAAGAGCCAGTGCTGGAATACAGAAGGAACAGAGTGTTTCTAAGACAGGATAGCCTACTGTTTAAATTCATCCGCCTTGTGTAAGAGCTCGTCTGTTCTCCATGTGATTAAAGTATTCAGAATCTTGCCACTAGATACTTGAAATATCTGTGTTTTTCCTTTGTGGTGTTCTACCCCCTGCTCCCCAAGTCAGGTTGGACAGTTGTTAGTAATGTGAGTTCATTTCTGTAAAGAATGTAATCAGAAATTAATTACAGAATTGTTCCAAAATTGACTGTCTCCTAATAAATTCTCAGAACTGGTATATGGCTTCATTTGAGTACTGTATGAAGACTGCTCCACAACATATGATAGCCTGAGTCTGAAACTTTGCGCCTTAGCCATTTTGTGCTTTGTCTTGTGCCATTGGCAGGGAGGATTGGGAGGAAGTTTATCAGCAATTTGTACAGACGTGTGCTAATTGCTTTAAAAAAAGAAACAAATCCCACCCAAACACACCTGCTTGATATTTGAATTGTGTCAAATGCTAAAACCAAAAAGAGACAAATTAATTAAACCTTTTCCTGTTCTCTTCTTATATCTATCTTTTATATGAAGTACCTGATGTGAAGCTAAAATTTGTATTTAAAATCTCCATTTCTGTGTTTCTGCTTTTTCAGGCTCTAGTGGGAAGTGAGGAAATTCAGCCCTCTTAAATCAAATGTTAAACAACTAGAAACTTGTGTGTATTCTTTTCAGTATATTATGCAAGTTCAAAAGACGTATGCTTACAAATAGATTTCAAGTTTGTTGTTATGATATCTAAGCTGAGATACACTACCTACCTACTTTGAACAATGTCATTTTTCTTTTATGCACTGAGCATGTTTAAGAACTGATTTGAAATCACAGTTTAGCTGAATTTAGAGTCCTTCCAGTCTAACTGGAGCGTCTGAGGCACTTGCCGTTTTAACCTTGGTGTCCAGAAAATCTTTTAGAGAAAGGAGGCATGGTTAATACTTTTTATTTCAAGTGAAGCTTTTACATAGATAAGTGTCCAGTTCTTGTTGACCTAGTTGACGTGTTGCCAGCTCTAAATTTTGTCTAGTTTGCCAAGCCAGATTTTGGCTGGATACAAAAATGATGGCTGTCTGGAGGTTTTTTGTTTCTGTTGGCTTATTTATTTTTTTTTAAACCAGCTATTCATAAAAATAAGCTGTAACTTAAAGGTGAAAACATGTGGCATAGGTGTTATAAAATGCAGAAAAGTAAATTTATGACAAACTTAACAAATTAACTGCTAATTTAAAGGTATGTTACGCTCATTTATTGGTAAAAATGTAGTATGTTTGGGATTATTAAAAATATCCTTTTAATAAACTGGCTTCAGTGTTTGTGTTAGTATGTTTGTAAATAAATACTTTGAAGAATGCAGAACTGCAATTTATAGGGTTGATAGTTCACTTAGCATGTTATAATTTGGCATCTAGATACAAGATGCCTTTCATTCTGTAGCTTTAGCAGATACGAGAAGTCTTAATTGATTTTGGGGAACTGTGTTATTAAGTGCAGTCTAGTTGCAGGATTGCAATCAATTTAAAACTTTTTAAATAATGGAAACCAACAAATACTTTCTGAATATGAGGGAGTTGGATCTACTGGGAGGTAAGAATGACTTTTCTCTTGTACATAATTTCAAAACAGTTTGCACTTTGCAAGGAGTAGACATGTTGTTGGAATGACACAAAAATGATAATTGAAACCTCCTGAAAATTCCCATGAAACTCCAAATCCCTTAGGAATTTCCACTTACTTGTGAAACAAGCTGTTGGGCGTCAGTTTCATGGAGTGCTCCTGAAGGTTTGTGACTGCATTAGCTTGCAGTAGACCCATGGTGTAGTACAGAATCCTAAGCTTCAGTTTCTCAAAAGCCCATCAGGCTAGGAATGTTTTGAATTAAATATTTTTTTGCCTCAGTGAACTGGCATTTTCTGATAACTATTTTTCTCTAACAGCTTCCAGATAGCTTCCCTTCTTAGTAGAAGGCTTCATGTTCTTCGATTCTGATAATCCAGGAAGTGTGCCAGATCTATTTAGTCATTAGTTGACTGCTAGGCTTTCTCCCACGTGCTGGTTGGATGTGTGATACTACATAGTAGTAAAGCAATGTTGTGACCTACTCATTGTTACAGATTTGCTGTGGATTACACTTTTGCGTGATGATTTAGTGAACATCTGACTAGGTCTTCACGTAGAAAAGAAACCTTTGTCTGTCAGTCCTAAACTTTTTAGGTAAAATAGCCAAACTTTTCTAGTCCTTTTGTACATCTTAAAATTATGGCTAAGAAACAAGAACATCTTCAGGCACATGACCTTCTGAAAGTAACAGTTGTTTCTGTGTTTTAGTCTTGGGCATTATTCTCATATTGTAAAATGGTTAAATTGATACCAAATGAGGGAGTCACAAGCGTTTTTCCAAGCTGAGTGTTATCTTCTTTTACAGTGAGTTAGTTCTTTTGAATTTTCTTCTCTAAGGATACAAACTATAAACTTTTAACCAGCCTAAATTACCACCTACCATCAGCGCTGTTCTGAGTAACGGTATCTAGATAACTTTTTGATGTAGCATCTTGAAAGAAGGAAGGCAGTAGAATAAGCTTCGGTGTCTGAAGTGCATTGATATTCATACCAATTCCATATCTAAATGTCCCTGTGTGACATCACTGTTAAAAGAAAGTTTTTAGAGAACAGAAATAAAGTTTTAGTAACTTTCTTAGAAGCATTTTTCTCTCCCCCTATCCACAGAGCAGCACAGTCACTTCCGAAGTGTTTTCCTCATGCCTTTTAAATTGTAACACAAATCTCTCAAAATATCTTGCTACTACATTAGAAATTAAATCTAATTTTAATTTTGACGGTGTCTGGAAGCTACAGTAAAATGTGTCATATGGGCAAATGTAAATAAGACAAGTCTACAAGGACACGTTCTTACTGGCATAGAAGATTACCTTGGAGTGTGGAGATGCTCCCTTTTTTATTGAACCTTATTTTTCTTACTGTGACTTAGAAGTGCCTGAAAAATAGACCTGAACTCAGGATTGATGCTAATCTCAGTTTTTACTTAACCTATGAATTTTTTTTTTTCCTGTTGGCTATCACCCATTTCTTTAAAATAGTTGAACAATCGGAGGGGAGGAGGACGTTTCCTCTTTTTGTTTTGCGTCTGAGGTATGGCCAATGTCATCTCCCTAGCACCAGAATATTACTCCCTCTGTGTATTCTGCTTAATGCTTATAACTGCTTAATGTTATAGCTAGTTCTTTTGATGTATATATTATTTTCGGGAACTATATTTCATCATGTCTGCACCCCCTTAATAAAACACAACATAGAGAGTTGAAAGCATGTGAAAAGTGACCAGTTAGAACTGAAGCTGTTCTGTAGTCTCATTTCAGTTTTTGGTCACCCTATCTCTTCTCGGTGACAGCAGCAGTGTTATCAACTACATTAGTTCTTGGAGTCAAGATCTGCAGTAGAGAAGGACAAGTATCTTTTTTAGCTATGGTTCGGAATTTCTATTGGAGTCTAAATAGAGGATTTCCTCCCTTTCACATTGGAATCTCTGGTATGTTGGTTCCTGTTTGCTCAGGGACCTGAATCAATATGGTAAAGAAAATCAGTGTATTAAATTAAATATTTAGGACTTTCTATTGTAAGGATACTTTTTTTTAGGGCTCTAAGCAAAAAGTGGATTCAAGTTAGACAAGATATTCAACAGAAGCCCCCTCCCTGCCCAAGCCCTATGCAAAATCTATCCTAAATTATGTCCCAGGAATTTTTCTGCAAGAAAAATGAGCTGTTTTTTACCTGAGAATCTGGCCAGCATTTTATCAGATAATGAATTTTACTGAATAGATATTCTGTAGTGACATTACAAACAGGAAAAAGGTAACATTCAAAGATTTATTAATTTTTGCTTCTGTTGTCTTGCTCTATATCTTGAGTATTCTACTCAGCAAGCTAGTTTAGTTTATTTTTTCCTTACCATTTGTATAAATGGCAAAATGGTGATTGAGTGTTTGCTGGTTTAGTTTTTTTAAACTTGGTGCTTCAGTGGTTTCATAACCTGGTCAGTACTTTCTGAATTGTTGTTATAGTAGATGTAAAAAAAAAAAAAAAACACAAAAAAAACCAAACCACCACTGCTGACAAAAACCCTGTGACTTTGAGAATGATGTTAGTGTATTAACAAGACTAAGATTACAAATCTATCTGTGGCTGGGGCGGTGGGGGCAGGCGGCTGGGGGCAGGGAGTACAGCTGCTGACCTGTGGAAAGAAGGGAGAGGCAGAAGAAATAGAGTAACATGAATTAGACGTTAACATCTGTTAAACACTTTTCTACAATAACTGTCTTCTCTACGGAATATTCTCCTTGAACAAGTTGCTGCTTGTATTCTAATGGTGGGATAAGCATAACCAGGTGTAATGAAGAAAAAGATCAAGATAAATATTTAATGCTTTTCAAGATTTTGAATTAGTGCTGCAGAAAACTCTTAAAATATTTTCTAAGTCAATTGAGGGTGGTCTGATGTATCGAAGGAACCTGGTGATGGCTGAGTAGTAAACAGCTATTCTTAAGGGTTTGAGTTTCTGATGCGATTAATTTTTTTTCCTGTCACCTGGAAGCAAGAGACTGTTTCTCTATTTGGAGACAAAAAATGCAAATGTTACAAGCAGATAACCATTTTGTCAGGGGAACCAGTGACCTTTTGCAGTGTCAAATATGGTGGAAGACAGTGCAAGTAGCACCTGTAAACTGGGGGCATAGTAAAAGACAACTGAACATGAGCTTCAAGTCTCTTTCTTATGAAAGGGATAACTTATGAGAAAAGCAGATTACTACTTTGCCTTTTTGAGTAAGCCAAAACAAAATACTTCTTCCTACTCTTGCACCTGTATTTTAAAATAAATATTGAAGCGCTGCTGAGAGAATCTGAAGAGAAGTGGGAGTTTTTTTCAGAGAAACTGAGAGACTTGGTGCTCTGTCTGTCTAGGTTACTTGGTTAAAAAAAAAAAAAGGCAGTTTTAATGTTTGACACAACTAATGAAGCTAAATTCTGTCTGTGGTATGATTGCTTAAATCCAAGATTTACTAAATCAAAGACTTACTAAACTGACTGACAAACCATAAAACTTCCTTCCGATATACTTCTATACTGAGCCAAACTAAATAATGCAGTTGCAGAACTCTAGAGAATGGGGAGAAGTAGAACTAACATTTGTCTTTTATGTATAATACTTTTTTGAATTGCACGTAGTTTTCATCAGGGATCACTTTTTTAGTTGAGTGAAAGAGGGCAAAGTGCCAAGGGGGGGTAAAAAAAAAACAAAACCACAAACTAAAACCAAAAAACTCAAGTTATTGCTCTGATGTGGAGGAACCAAGCTTAGTGTTTTTAGCTGCTTATATTTCTTCATGTATGAAGGGAGATTTTTACTTCTCATGATAACATCAATTACATAAGTGAGTTTTAGCTCAGAACTGCGTGTTTGTGTTGTACCTTGCCGTGAAGTTACTGCTACTTGAAAGTCAATGGGGCAAAAGAGGCTAGCAATTAAGGAGGTTAGCCTGTTGGTTAGGGCAATAAAGTGGAGTGTGCAGGGTTTGTCTTTTGGTCCTTACTTGTCCATGATTACTTTCCAATGTGATTTTATTTTCTGAGACTCCTCATACACTTTATGTATTAGTCCTCATAGATAAGAAATACCACCTTAAAATATGGGTTGTATTGCTTCTGAATGTGAACAGAATTTCTATGAAAACTAGATAAGTGTTCTTCTGGTCAAAGAAAAGTGCAGGAGCAGGAATTGAACTTAATTGTAATCAAATCTCTTTAGCAACTACATAAAGTAACACCAACTACTGTTGCAGAACACAAAAAAAAATAAAAGGAGGAAGTTTCATTTTAATGCTGTGTCTGGCAGTACTGTGCCCAATCTCATTAAATGTAATCCTGTTCTTAGGATTTTCCTAATTATATTTTAAAGACCATTTGTTAAATTTTACAATTTTCTAAGAATTGAAATCAGCAATGGTGAACATACTCTCACATTTGTTTTGATTTAAAAAGCAGTATTAACGGGCTAGACTTCATACTGCTTAGAATGTATGTTTTTCTACTTTTTTTTTCATTTCATTTACTCTGCTTAGAATATTGAACAAACTCAAAAAGCGAGGAGACGTGAATCTTCCTTGCTGATGCATGTTACTTAAGTGTCTTTCTTTTAACTAGAAGGAGAGGTGAGGCCTGATTTTACTTCAGAAGCTAAATAACAATTGATTTGGACTTTATGGTAGTTAAAATTGTTTTACTAATTCAAATGTAATTCTTGGTATAGTAAGCCACATAGTAGAGGGTGATGTAAGTTCCTGTGATAAGTTAATTTTTAGGCACATGGAAGTTGTAAAGATTCCAACATACGATTCTGCTAACTTGGGTAGGTGGGCTAACACAGGTTTGTTTTACAGAGCCTCAAGATCCCCTTTTCAGTCCATGAGGCTGTAGGGCTTTAAGCTAAAAGTCTCGTTTCAGTGCAGTAAAAATACGCATGCATGCCCCATCCTTCAAAGCGGTGTGCTGCTGTCTTACCCTATGCCTAACTGAGGTTATGCTGGAGAAAAAGCAGAACTAGTTTGCATGCACCTGGTATTTTCCAAATTCCTTAACAGAACAATATGATCTCTTCTACTAGTAGGTAACCTTTCAGCATTAAGATGAAAAATAGAGCAGTAAATATGAATGAGATAAGCAGTATTGTTAAGCATCTCCCTCTTCTGTTTAAATTTTGTTTATCTGTGTAAGGAACATTCATCTACCGTTTCTGGTATGCAGCCAGAGATATGAGTAAAACATTTTTTAAAGTATCTTGGAAAATGAGTAAAACAGTTTTAAAAGATACTTGGAAAGGTATCAAAACAAAAAGCAAATTTATTTAGAAATATTTTCCCTGAAAGCTTCTTATCAGTTCATCTGCTCCTATCTTCCTAATCTGGAAAAAGCTGCAGCAGATCAGGGGAGGGAAGAGCAAGTGTAAGTAAAGGGCTTTCCTAGGTGGTTTATTGTGAAGTCATTGGTGTGATGAGAATTTGAATTACAGGGTTTTCCTTCACCATTTTTTTTTAAACTCAGTGGCTACAGTGTGGTAGCTAGTTACATGAATTTCCAGTTGTCCTGGTACAAGTGACTAGGCAAGTACCTCAATACGTCCCTGCATCAATTGAATTATTATAGTTTGCCTAAATCTTGTGAGGCCCCTCTTTGAGGTTTAGTACTGTTGTGTTCTAGCACTATGTAAAAGAGCAAATAAAAAGCCATTTTTTTTCTTTTACTAAAAATGGTTAAATTGTAGTAAAATGTCTCTAATACAGTGTCTTTAACAACAAAAAAAAAAAAGCCTTGTAGCTAAAGCCCTAGCATAGGATTACTTGTGAAACAGAAACATGTAAATAGGAGAAAGACTACCTGTGAAGGAACGAAGAGTCAAGGGTGAATGGAAATGTATCTTCTTTTCAAAAGAAAGCCCATTTCATAAAAGCAGATACAAATACTGGAGGTAATATGACTATGCACAAGGTAATCAAGAGATTAGTATGATGTAGAGTGTACCAAACCTATCAAAAGCACTTTTAATATAACCTGTGCATGTACTATGCTTCTCTTTACCAACTGTATGGTAGTTACCTCTCCTATCTTCAGACCCGCCAAGTGGTGTGTTTGAAAGCAGTACTCAAATACCAGCTTACATTTATTCCACAGTATTCATTCTTTTTTTTGGCTGTTCCTCTAACATTATAGTTGGAGTCATTCAAACAAATTTGTTGAAAATATACTTGGAGTCTCAGTTGTGATCACCTAGGGGATGTAGAGATGGAAACAGAGAGAGGTGGTTTGAGAAGGTACTGACTTGAGATCAACTGTGAGGCTGAAATAACTATTTCCTCTCAGAAGCATTATGGAGATACAGTTTCCGAAAAATAATAGCAAATATAACTAAACCTGTTTGACCTCAATTTGTATTGTACAATTGTTTAATTACATCTGTCCAAAGTTAACCTATGCCAACCTTGTGTTAAAAATCCTAAGTCTGCACATTGTGACTTCCTGTAGACTCAGTGCAACAAAGAACGTACTCTATAGATAGCTTCCACAGCAACAGGTACCGCTTATGTATATACTAGTTTCTGGATGGAAGAGGCCACACTACTGCTAAAGAGCAGATGGAAAAGTGGCTGTATTTGGTCATGGAAGAGTCCTTGTGTGTTCTTTAAATACCTCTGTAAGCCTGTATAAGGTGCACAACCTGGGAAGCTTCCATGGAGTGTGTCCCTTTAATCATTATCCTGTTCTATTCATAACAATTTTACAGCCTGTATTGTTCATACTTGGCAGCATACACTTTGTACTGGACATAGTGTCTGTCACATCTTAAAAGCCTAAGTATTTACAGTGGAAAAAATGTTATCAAAAACTTAAATCGTAAAGTTCTATGAGCACGTGAAGGGTAGTTTCTCTTTAAGAAGACTTCACTTAAAAGTTGTGAAGGCAGTCTAAAGTCTTCTTTTGGATTTAATGTTACCATCTAATATTCTGTTAAAAATGGGTAATTGTAGAGACACTTAAATAGCAGACTGTAAGTAATTAATGAAGTAATGGTTTCTGATTTGCTCAGTAGTGGTAATTTCTCTTACTTTTCCAATTTCTTTGACTTTTGTAAAGTGTTGGTAGGATAGTTCACTAAAAACCTTTCTGTAGGCCCTTGGCCCATTGAAGACTTCTCTGGTTTAGACAAGACAGTATATAGCAGTCCTCCTTCTAGCTTCATTTCAGTTCCCCCCTCCTCGGGGAGTGGTATAAATCAGTGACTGCTAAGCCCAGGGCCATTAGTCAGCTACTCAAGTTCCTCACTTCCCTTGGGATCTTAAATTCCGTCTCATGGCTGCTGTGGCCAAGACCACTGTTAACATTGCTGATCAATTCTTCCTTAATAATGAGTAGCAGGTCTAGCAGAATGCCTCCCTTATTGAGCTTGTCCACCAGCTCAATCAGATTTGTCCTCCAAGCACCATAGAACTCTCCTGGGTTGCTTGTGTACTGCCATGTTGCATTTCCATCAGATGTCAGAGTAGTTTGATACTTTTCATGGGAGCTAAGGCCTGTGATTGTGCAGGAATTTTTTTGAAGGCTTCATCTACTTACCCTTGACTGGGCAGTCTGTAACAGATTATGTTCCCCTGGTTGAATCCTGACCCATGTATTTTCAGCTGTCCTGTGTTCCACACTAAAGCTCCATTTGTTCAAGTTCTTTGGATAAAGTGTAAGCACTGTCCTCCTTGACTTTCTCGCTTCTCTTTTCTTGAAACCAGTATCCATCCACTGCAGTTCTCCAGTTGTGTGAACTATCACACTGTACCATGTACTCCCAGTGAGATGGTTATATGCTCTGGTTTCTAATCCCTTGTGCTTGCTTGCTGTGCTGAATGCATTAATGTACAGCTACTTAAGATGTGTCCCTCCTCATGCCACTTTTTCAGGGCGGCTGTAAGATTCTCACAATTGTGTTGTCCTGTGCATTTACCTTCTCTGCCATTGTCCCGCTTTCTTGGCTTCAGTCTCCACTTCCTTGGCAAACCTAGTTTGAAGCTCTCCTTATGAGGCAAGCCTGTTGGCAGTGATGATTTTGTCACCAAATGGATCCTCTGTCTCTCAAGCAGTCTTTTTTTCTCAGAAGATCTTGACATCTTAAGAGCTGAAGTCATGCCTCTGCAGCCTTGTAGTCTGATGTTGATCCACAGAATGTGTTTGCTCCTGTCTAAGTGTTTCAACACCTCTGCTCAGATGTCATTCACCATTGTCCCTTGACTCCTGTAGCCAGCTTTGATCTGCTGAAGATCTCCTTTGGCAGTATCATGGTGGCCACGTAGATGGGCAACAAGCAATGATGCAAAGGCCAGATGATCTGTAAGTTTCTCTGCAACATCCCAGGTCTGGACCATGGGCAAGCAGCAGAGCTTTTAAGACAGCCAGTCTGGCTGCTGTGCAGAAGACTTCATTACTTTGGGAGTCTGCAGTTACAGTCACCCACTGCTGCCTTTTAATGACATTACTGTAACCCATTAATTTGGCTTAAATGCCAAACATGGCACAGCTTGTTCCACCTCACCTCTTCCCGGGCCTGCTTGCTTTTTCAGCACCTGAACAGGTACCAATGGAAAAAAGAGAGCCTCCTTCCTCTTGCTGGAGGTCACAGCTTCCAGCCCTCCTTCTGGAAGTCCTTATCCTAGCCCTGAGTGATAAAAGCAATAGATTTGGTAGAGGGTGGTCATGGGGCGGGGGGAGAGTTAATGTGGAGAAAAGAACTGTTCGCAGCTTTGTTCAGGAAAGTGTACTGTGGAAACTTTTAACTGGGTTAAGAGTCTAGCTGTATCATAAATTTCTGCTTTGCTGTTGGAGGAACCTGGCTTGGATCATAAAGGGTGCCAGGTAATGAAGAAAGCTGATACTCTTTTTACTTGAAGATACGAGTAAGACAAGTAAGTAACAAGAAATTTATTAGAGGTAAAGGGAGTTTGACAGATTAGGCAGATTAGACAGATCCTTCTGAAAAGCAGCAGCAGAACTTTGTGTGCAGAAAACTGCATGAAGTGGAAGTAGTACGCGTATCTTCTGTGAAAGTTTTAGAATAGAATAAGGGCTGGAAAAAAGATTATCTCTGTTAGGTTGTACAAGCAAAATTTCTTTTTTTAAAAGAAGGTGTCCAGTATCCAAAGGTGAGGAAGCAAATGATCACATTCAATAATTTTAAACTGTGGCTCCATGGGGAAGTTCTGGGAGGACTTGCAAGAGATGTGTGGCTTTGGGTGGCTGGGATAGACCAAAGTTTGGTGAACTAGTAGAGAAATGGGTTGCTGTGTCCTTTGTTCAGGAAAAAACCCTCAGTGTACTAATGGACATCTTTAATACAATTTGTATGGAAGTCTGTTTGGAAACTGCGTTCTTCCTTAACAAACTGCTGTTTCACAGAGGTGTGATTTCTGTGCTCATGTTTTTGCGTAGGCAGGAGGAGGCAGTAGGGCAAGCAGGCACATAAGTACAAAAATAAAGGCAGAAACAAGTAACATCCTCCGCACCCGGGGGTGGGGAGCAGGTAGGTATCCAAAAAAACAAGGAGTTTTTGGGTGCTGACTGGAATGGTAAACAAGCTTCATGTTTGATTTACAAAGTGCTAAGAAATGGGAGCTAGTGTCTGTTCTTTTGGAATAGTTACAACCGTCTACAGGAGGTACTTCATTCATGTCTTTACCTGCTGACAATAACTTGCAAGAACCTAAGTGTTGGCTAGCTACTGAGCTGAAGTGGCTGGCAGCTTATCACATTAAGGATCATAATAATACATGTAGTGTGCTTTATATTTCCAGACTTTTGTGTTTGGGGAATTGCTATCTTAACTCCAGACCTCTTAATCTCTATTGCTTTTTTTTGTCCATAACCCTTTGAAGCCAGAAGAACTGGGAATTTGTACAATGCTAATATGATGTGATTTTATATTACATTGAATCTAAGAGTCGGTGGATAATGCTTTAAGGTAATTTTTAGTATCTGCTTGGGCCTTGGATTTTTGTTTTCTAGTTTTTGTAGATTTTGTTTAAACAGCGTGTGTACATATATTTGTGAGAGGGCAGTGGTTTTGTCACTTAATTTGTGTTCTTGCGTAGGACTGTATTTATTACAAAGAAAAGTGGAAAATTAAAATACGTTTATTGCAAGTATAATTATAATACGTTAGTTTAATAATAGAAATATATTTAATATATTACAGCTATAAAATAAAAATTGAAAAGTGAATTTTAATAAAATGTCACCTGTTGAGCTCTGAATAAGGTATCTTCTCTTGTCTACATTAGGATTTTAATATATTATTTAACATGCTACTTAAGATATGGTACATATTTATACTTCCTCATTACTAGCATATATACAGTCTAAACCAAAAAGTAATGTCATTGTATGTTGTGTTGACTTGGAGGGCATCACAGCTGATGAGCAAAATTTATTATTCTGAATGTTTTTTGGTACTGGTTAGTTGTTTCCTGAAGATATTGGCTTCTCTTACGTAGTGTGATGACAAAATAGCCTTGCAAAGTACTGTAATATAGCTACATGTTTAAAATAGACAGGTCTTGAGTATGAAGGATGAGAATATTCAAATGCTGCTTTGAATTAGCCTCTTAGTTGAAAGTAAGCTTGTTATTTGAAAGGAGAAAAGAGGAGGCACTTAGGAACTGTTTCTATATTGAACAAAGCTTGCATTATATTGGTGCAGATTCTCACCATATTTCATCAGTTGTCATGCATCTCCTCTTCTTTTTTTGTTGCTTGATTCTTTTTTTTTTAATCATTTAGTTGGCTCTGTGTCTCTTCTCCCTTGTTACAGTATGCAATTTTACCAAATACTGAAACAGACTAGCTGGTAAATAAATCTGGAAAATAACTGGATTTATCTAATCCTCAATTTTAAAGCATTTTTGTACATGTACGGAGGACTAGAGAGAACTGTTACGATATCAGAAGCAAAATGAGCTTTCTCTTCTTGTATTTGTAGAACTATTAGCCCACTCACAATCACGTAATCAAGTGATCGTAAATGAAAAGTTTCCAATTTTGAAGGTTTCCTCCTTTTTTTTTTTGCCCCCCCATACATGATTCTAATTCTCACTGTAACGGAGAGACTACTTCACTTGTGTAGATCGATGAGGCTAATCCTCCCACCTTTAAGATTCTGTGGTAGTTATTTTAAGTCTAATAAGGTTGTTGGGGCATGGCTTAATAGGCTGATTGTGTACAGATGGCAGTTGCCTTATTTTTATCTTCTAATTCCCTTGAATAGTACTAGAGTGGAAGGAGTAAATATTTGTATGATAAATGTAACAATTTTTTTAATTCCTCTCAGAATTTGACAGTATTTGTTGTCAGTGTTCTTGAATTTTCTTTCTTCTAAGAAACTTTTCATTTACTGTTTTAAATGTTTCTTTTGTCTCCAGGTTTTGAAAGTATTTTAGAAGGGCTTTATGGACCAAGGCTACGAAGAGACCTCAGTTTATTTGAAGGTAAATGAGCCAGCTTTTAGTGCAATGACCTTAATTTATTAGTTTTTCTTTTAGTTAAAGGTAGTTTATATATAAAACACTAAAAATGAAATCTTCAGGTGTTTTTTCTAATACTTATTTCATCATGTTCTTGTCAATACTTGTGTAGGCAAAAACAGGTAAAATGGTACCTAGGTTTTGTTCCTATGCAGGAAAATTTTGGATTAGCTAAGTTTTCCTGAGAAGCTCTTGTGAGAAAAACTTACTTTTCTGGAATATTGCATCTCCCACTTCATTGTTTAGACAGCTTTTGTAAAGAGAAGACAAGCTGCTCTGCTTCCTGTTGACATTAATGGGGAAAAGGAAGGTAATTAATACTAGTTTGGTTTGCTTGTAGTGGTCAACAAAATTTGAGCTGCTTTTTTTTTTACATTTTTATATATATAAAAATTAAGTTTTTTGTATATATAAAGTATATCTATATTTAAGTGTGTCTGTATGTATTTTTTTTCCATTACTCTTATGAGACCAGGCCTTTTTCTAAATGGGCTTGGTTTTGCTGGAATAGCTGTCAATAACACCTGAGTCTTTAGTTAAGTATGAAGTGATTTATTCATCTTTAACAAAAGCAGAGGAGGAAAATCCAGCACAAAATTGCTTTGATGTGTTGAAAGAAGTATTCTGTCAAGTTAATTTCCATGGCTCCAAAAATGTTTTCTGTTAATCAAACCTTCAAAATGTTCTGTTTCATTTCCTTGCAATTTGTTATCTGATAGTGTAATTGGTAAAGCATGTAACTTATGTACTGCTAGTACATGAGGCAGAGTGGCGTGTACTGTTTATGTTTGCCTAGAATAGGTTTGGAATTATTGCTTTAACTCGGTTATGGTTTTGTCCTTGTCATATTGTGCAAGTTCCTTGGCCTATATCATATGTGTAACACAATATTTTTAAGGGAAAAGAGGAAAACTTGAAATACTACACATGGCTGATGTTTTAAAAATATTTTTTGACACTTGCAAAGCTAAGCATGCCACTAATAAGACTTAAAAACATTTAAGAAATGTGTAAATTTGGGTTCAAGTTTGTTTTCATGAATAGTACTCACATCTGCTGTGATAAACAAGCACATTACTGCTTTGGAAAGGGAACAGTTCATTGTTCTTACATTATACAGTATCTTTTATTTTTCTGGCTGTAATTCCAATGGGTTGCTATATATTGGGCTTTACACTGATTAGTGATAAATATAAACTTTATTCTTTTGCATCAAAGGGCTTACATTTTTAAAGAGAACTCAAGACACCTTTTTTTCCGCTTTTGTGTAAAAAAAGGCAGAAAGTACTGTGCTAATGACCACAATATAAGTGTTACAGTTAAAGGAGCCTAATATTACACAATAAGGTATTGTATTCGCTCCTTTAGAGTTCCTGCATGCGTATATTTGAGCTGTCTTCTGGGAAAAGTTTTAGCTTATTTGCTTCATGCTGTTGAAGAATTCTTGTAACCTACTTAAGATCTTCTGTTTCCATTGCTTACAGAGGACCTTTTGATATTTGATCATTTATTGTATTCTCTCAAAGTTGCTTGAGAGAATAATTGTGATGATAAATTTAAATGGTACAAGGTACGCTTCAGTTCTGCTAGATTTTTTTTTCATTTTTCAAATAAAATATCTTGTAAACCTCAAACAGTCTTGCTGAGAAACCCAACTAATTAAACTGAAATAGCCACTCATAGCAACAGATAATTACCTGAAGATGGCAAGATTTTTTTTTTATCTTGAAATTCGTATATGATGTGTATGTAGGACTTACCTTTGGCTTGCTGAAGTGGTACTCATCACCCCTGTTATTCAGCACAAGTTTTTTTCCTGACTGCTTGGATAATGCAGCTTCTGGTTGCAAAGGTGGCGAGTTCTATATCTTGGCATCTGACCTGGTTGTGCTCTGAAGAAGCTTGAGACTTCTTGTGTCATTGAATCCTTAGGGCTTTCTAATCCTTTGCTTATACCCTTTTTCTGCTAAGTAGATTCACATGTAAATTGTTGTTCTTTACGTTCTACCTGCAAATATTTAGCCGAACTTTTAGAAAACTTTTCTTCTAATTATCTGGTATGTGTGTATTTTCTTTTTTTTGGGATTATGTTCTGGCGTTCTGTTCTCTTATGGACAGAGGAAAAATGGTGTTTTGTGGGAGAAAAGCGGCTCTCTTATTGTTCTTTCTCTGCCAGGAGAAAACTTCTTTATACAGGATGAAAGGTTTATTGAGGATGTGTTTTATTTTTCCTTAGGTTGTTCTGGAACATTTATTCATATATAAAATAATGGGATGAAAAATTATATTAGAAACACAACTATCTAATATCATTCAAGTTTTTATGAAATTAAAAAGATGAAGGAACATGATGAACACCTTGGATATTCTAAGGTACTTGTTAGTAAGCAGTAGTGCCATGTAAAGAGGAAGGGAATGATTTGTTCAGAATTGTGACAAACAGCTGTAAAATTTACTGGGACATTGTTATAATATAATGCAGAAAATACTAGAAAGTAAGGGTTGAATTTTTTAAGCTAGGTCATATTTAGATTTACTAGACCATTATTTAACATTTTAAGAGGTAAGCATGGAATCTGTTCAGTACTACAGAAGTCTCTATTAATATTAATTTGGCATGACTCCTTGGGAAATTGGTTTGGGGAGACAAAGATTTGTAATGGTTTAAGAAATGAAAAAAGGTAGTAGCTTTTGTCAAAGTTCATCATTTTAATCTTAAAAAATGGGAACAAGTTTTAACAGCTTTGTACTAAATGACTTTGGCTTCAAGTAATAATCTGTAGTATATTTAGTATTAAAATGTTCTTTTCACAGACTTTTTTTTTTTTACGAGCTGACCAGTCTTGGAGATTGTCAGCAAATCTTTTATCAGTTGACTCCAAGCAAGATAAAATGGGGAGGGGAGATGATAGTGATCCTAAATTGAATGAAGCTAAGAGAAGGTTTGTTCTGTTTAAAGTGCCATCTGTGCCTTTGATCTCTGAGAGTGTGTTTGTCTATATGTAGTTGAAAACTAATACGGTACTTAAAAACTAATACTGGTCTCAGTACGTTTCCTGTGGTAGTGACCCAAGACCTAGATGCCTGGCATTTGATATGTCTGGTATATATCTGCTATCTGATGGCAGTTTTGCTTAGTTCACTGGTGTATTTAATGTATTATGTTGTATATTGTTGTATATGGTTTATACTTCTTTGAGTAAATGTAATGTTATGTAGAGCTAATGTTTCTCATGGTTTGCTTTTTCGGTGACACATAAGGATTGCTCTCTGGTTAGACTTTTAACAGTGGAACTTCAGGATTCCAAGGTAGAAGAATTGTCTCTGAAAATATAAAACCTGTCTTGGAGTTATGTGCAGAATCCCAGCATTCATAAGTGGATTTATTGTGTTGCAAGGCAAACTATGAAAACATGAACTTGTTATGAGGGAGTAGTGTGGGGTTTTTTCATCTGTGGGCATCTTAAAGAAGTAGCTCCAACAGGCTGAGACAGATAGATTAATTCAGCAAAAATAACTGGACAGTTATCTTTTGTTACTGTCCAGTCAAGAAAAATCCCGTGTCTTTTTTTGGTCACCAACTGTCCAACCTGTCAGAACTGCTGGTTTGCATCCTTGGAAGCGTGTAACACATGGTTAATACAGAATTCTGTTCTAGATTAGCATTTTAGAGCTGAGTATACTGAACTTAAATAATAATACAGAGTTACTTGTGTTATGTTTGCGCTCAACTTAAGAACCTCATTTTTCAGATTCATTTTATTTCTGATGGTGCCTGTGTGATAATATACTTAAGAAAAGGTTAAAGCTCAGCATCTGTTGGGGGAGCAGGGAGTGGGCAACAACCCTGCAGACAGCAAGGTCAGAGAAGGAGGAGGGGAGAGGAGGTGCTCTGGGCACCACAGTAGAGATTCCCCTGTAGCTCATGGAGAGGACCATGGTGTGAAGCAGGTGGAACTGTGGAGGACCATGTTGGAACAGATATCCACACTGGAGAGCATGGAGGACCCCACACTGGAGCAGGTGGAGATGCCCAGAAGGAAGCTCTACAGCCCATGGAGAGCCCATGCTGGAGCAGGCTCTTGGCAGGAATTGCAGCCCGTGGAGAGGAGCCCACACAGGAGGAGGTTTTCTGGCAAGAACTGTCGGCCTGTGGAGTGGTCTCTTCCTGAAGGACTGTGCCCTGTGGAAAAGACACATGCTAGAGCAGTTTGTGAAGAAGTGCAGCTGTGGGAAGGACCCACACTGGAGCAGTTCATGAAGGCCTGTAGCCAGTGGGAAGGACCTCATACTGGAGCAGGGAAAAATGTGAGGAGGGAGGAGTGGCAGAGAGGGAACTGTTATGGACTGAGGATGTCCCCTGTTCCTCCTCATCCTTGTGCCATTTGAGGTGGGGAAGAGGTAGAAGAGTCAGTATTGAAGGAGTGAAGTTCAAACCTGTGAAGAAAGGGTGGTAAGGCAGTTTTAGTTTTGCCTTTCTCATTATGCAAATCTATTTTTATTGGTAATAAATGAAATTAATTTTCTGCAAGTTGATTCTGGCTTGTCTGTGACAGTAATTGGTAAGTGATCTCCCTGTCTTTATCTTGGCCCACCAATTTTTCTCTTATTTTACCTCCCTGCACTGTTGAGGAGGGGGAGTGAAAGAATGCCTGGGTGGGGGTTGGTGGCCAGCCAAGATCAACCTACCTCAGTGTGTTATTGAAAGAAGATAACCTCAAGAACTTCCCTGACAGAACTGTCATTCTGATTTAGTGGTACAGAGAAAAGGAGGAAGCATATTTGGTGATTAATAAGGAAGGGGGAAACAGTTGTTTAGGTTGCAAGTGCATGAACTGGAAATGAGTGCGATGGAGAGGATCTTGGTGCTGTAGTTAAACAAGTTCATGTTCACTTGCCAAAATGGTGCAGCTGTGATAAAGAGTCCTGGGATGCTGTAGGAAAAAGTACTGTCTAAAGTTTAAGGAAGTCTGGTTTAAATGTAGAAGAAAGGCACCACCTTGAGATCTTGGTCCCCTGTGTTCAGGGAACAGGTGTTCAAGTTAGAATGGTGCAGAAATATGGGCTTGAATCTCATGTGAGAAGACTGCGTGGTATAGATTAGCCTAGCAAAATGAAGTGTAAAAGGCTGATAATGATACACTCTGTAGATAAATCAAGGTGCTGAATACCCATTAACAGTAACTGTTTAAGTATAAGAACACTTGCCATGAGTAAATTTAAACAAGAAATTAGGAGGTTAATTTTAACTATTAGCACAGTAGATTTGGGAACAGCTTTAAAGCAATTGGTGGTTTGGGAAGAGAAGAGCATGTGGTGGAAAACTCCTTAACTTTTGAAATGGAGCTTAATAACTTGTTCAAACAAAATACATGGTGTATCTCCATTCAGTAGAAAACTGGGCTTGATATAGGCAATCTGTTTAAGTCCTGTATTTCCTCAATACCAAAGTGTATCTTCTGATAAATTTATTTTAAAGTTTTCTGAAGAAATCAAGTGCTAAAAGTGGGTATAGGGTTTTTGGTATACTTGTGATGGTTTAAAATAATGTAAGTACAACACATGTAGCTCAAATGGTGACGAGTCCATATCCTAAATCCTAGCTTAGTTTGCTACAAGTTTGCACACCTTTTGTTAAAAGGAATGATGACTGAAATTCAGAGCTTTATGTGTGATATTCAGATGTGTCCATTAACTGTGTTAGGTAATAAATTGAAATGTGTGAGTTTACCTTTTCCTTTTAAGAAACGTGCCCTCTGCCATTTGAAAGTTGAGCCATATGAGCCAGACAAGCCTTTGGAAGTATCTGAAGAATTTAATGCTACTGACTACATTGTATCAATAAATGCATATTAGATTAAGATGGAATCTATTTAAGAGAATTGTAGGATGTGTGTTTTGTTCTGAAAACCCATTTTTACTTGTTTCAAACATCTAGCTTTTTCTCTTCTTTTAAGACTGTGAGCCAGAAGAGCTGACTGACTGGTCTATGGATGAGAAGTGTTCCTTTTGTAATTTACACAAAGAAACAGTCAGTGTAAGTATGAACGTGATATCAAGCATGACTCCCCAACACCCAATTTCGTTATGCAAGTAAGAATTGGGGAATTGAATTTTGCAAATAGGTTAATACTGCATTTTGACTCAATATAGTTTGTCTGCGAGAGGGAGTGAGGTGGTTTGTCTTTTATAGTAAATGGCTTTTTAGTGGTTCTTTTTCACTCAGTAGCTCAATAATTTAATTGTATGTTGTACTACCAGTAGACTAACTTCTAAAAGCCATTATAATCTTTATATGTCTCTAGGATCGTGCATCAATTATTGGTTCTTCACAGTCGACGCCTACAGAGGAACTGTCATCTCAGGGCCAGTCCAACACTGATAAGATTGAATGCCAAGCAGAAAACTATCTAAATGCACTCTTTCGGAAGAAAGGTAATAAAAGCATGTCTCTTACATTAGAAGATATGATGCAAATCTAGAAGAATCAAATGATTTAGGGTTGATTTTGAGTATTAAGTTTTTATTTACCTACTTAATGCTGTTTCTCTTCTTTATTCCTTTGGTTTTCTTAATCTTTTTCTTTGCTTCCTTGAATCACCAAATGAAGCACTACTCTTCTTGCCATTGCTGTTAGTCCTATTGCATGGTGTTTTATTCTCTTGAATCTTTGTTTGTTATATACTTTTTTTTTTTTACCATGAGCTGCTACTTTGTTTTCATGCCAACTTCAGATGCCATTCTCTGGAATTTTAAGCATTTAAACATTTTAAGTTCCTAAACTTTCGCTTCTAATTTAAGACTGTTTTAGTTGAGAGAATGTGTTTTACAGATTGCAGAATGGAATTTGGGATCTTCTCTCACAAAAGCTGCTACTTCAAGTACATCCAAGTCAGATGTTGAAACTTCTTGTCAAAACGTAATATGTAGTAGCAACTCATTAATTCTTTTACTATCCTTGTTCTTTGATGCTCAGCAAGTTATAGCAGTACGAGTGACTGACAACTCGGCTTGGTTCGTGTAAGTTACTTAGCTAGTCACTGTCAACAGCAGCAAAAATACTCATTTTCTTCCCTAAATTTCTGTGTGAGGAATGTGAATGCAGCTCAGTAACTTCAACTTTCACAGATTTTTCTTGGGTTTAGTAGGTGCACTTGGATGTCAAAATAGCTGAGTATGACTAGGGTAACAGCTTTCTCTTGTTCTAACGAAGAATTAGAGAGAGTCAGACACATTCCCTTTCCTCACAGAAGTGGGAGGAAAAAAAACATAGTTAATTTTCTCACCCTTGCCTTGCTGTAGCAGGAAGAGGTTACTATGTCCTTGAACCAGGTGTGGGTGGAATCTTTTTCTGAACAGCTCATCGGTCTGTACAGCCTATGTTTTGCTTAGAGTTTTTAAGAACTTCGAATGGAGTTCAGCAGTATTTTGAGTCCAACTTCGTACCTTGGCTTTCTTTAAAAACAACTATTTTCCATTCAAAATGTCCAGTGAAGTTGCCACCATATTGCTTCTAAAATTCTTATGTTTTCATCACGCGCACAGTTGCATGATATCTCTCTAGCCAGGTATTTTAATTGCTTCAAATTTCTCCTTTTTCAGATTTTGTCTTGGTCTTGATGTATAGCATTTTTCAACATTTGCCTGCTTTATGCTTCTGTTGGAGGTGTCTCTTGATCCTCCTTGAGAGGAACTTTTATCATGGGAGAAGTGAAACTTGGCATGACCTCACCTTACTGGACTGGATAACTTCTGTGAGGTTTTTCACAAAAATAATTTGGCTTTTAGCATCTTCCTTAGTTTTTTTGATCTGCCAGATCAGTAATACTAGGTTAAAAAGTTTTTTGTCAGTTGAAGAACAAAACCAAAGTCTTTTCCAGGTGTTTTTGTGGTTCTCTGAGGGACTTGTGTATTCTTGGGTAAGTGGTACTTTGCTGAAGAGTTTTCTAAGAATATTGCCTCACTTCAGGTCCCAGCAAAGTCTCTTAAGTTGTTCAAATTATGGGAAGTGAAGAGGAAAAAAAAATTGTCTCTGGAAAGGGCATGTGAAACCAATTTATAAGGTATTTTAGTAGTTGTCTTGGCTTTGTAGGAGGAAGATGAAGAATTTTACTAGGAAACTCACAAGTCTGCTTTCTGAATTCTTGAAGTTTTTTGAGATCAGTTATCAACTTAGGAAAAAAGGAATTAAAAAATTTCAAGTAATTGTTTAGCTAAGGAACAATTCTTATACCTGGTACTAAAACAGATGCCCTTTCACTGTTACAAAAAAAGTGGAATTCTTGGCTGGCTGTCTTTAAGATGGAAGTAACACGTTTCACTTGTTTGGATTGCAAACTCTTCAAGATCGTATACTGTCTCTTACTACTGTGACGAGCACCATTTCATTTAGGGCCTCTGTGAACAACTCCTGAGACTAGTGAGCAAATTTGAGAGTTGCATTTATTGGTCTCATTATCTTTTTATTTTATAACAGGTTACTAATGGCAGGGTTTTTTAGTTTGCAGACTTTTTTTTTTTATGTCAGGAAGCTAGTTCAGAAGACCTTGCAACATGCAGCCATGTTGTATCATTGTCTACAGCATACAGCCTTCAGGTATTCATAGATGTGGATTTGTCTGTACAATCTCAGTTCTTTCCCTTTAAGAGGGTATTGCCCATTATTGCCAAGATGGGTAACCTCTTACGAGGCTACAAGTAACAAATTCTTCCTATTAGGAACCTATGTTCATTGTGTGTTAGTGAAAGACCAGTTTGGTAGGTAGTTATCTGTAGGAAAGTCCTATCCTCAGCAGATACCTCAGTAATTTTTGTCCAACATAATTGGACAAATGTATTACACGAAAGTAATTTTTGTCATCAAACTTGGATTGTTTCCATTAAACAATATATCTGAAAACCAGATGCTTTCTTCTTAGGTATGACATCTCTCTTTACCCATTTGGTGTTGTAAGCAAAGTAGACTGTGATACTTTTCCAGTCAAAATGCATCAATTTTCTTTTGTCCAAGCAGCGGTTACAAAGGAAAAACCATTATGTGATTTAAAAAATACATATTGGTCTTTTTTTTCTATGAATATTATGGAATGTGAGATATGTGATCATCATTACATGGCAGGGGGGAAAAAAAAAGAAAAGGTCATTTAAACACATTCATGGTTGCGAATCAGGTTGTATCTTCAGAAGATGATCTGCCAGAAGAAGATAGAAACCTGAAAAACTTTTGTAGGAGTTAAGGAATTGAGGCACAAAATTAGAGGGAGTAAAATGGTTAAGGTGACTGGAATCTTTCTATCTGGGCAGCTGTGTCAAGTATCTTCAGTGCTATGTTTTCCATACCAAAGTAATTTCCCTGTAAGTTTTTTGAAGTTCTTCCTTGCTTCTAGGTATCTGCCTTGTATTCTCAAATATGTCAATTCATAACCATGGCTTTCTTACACCATACTGTATACCTGCATTTAACTCTCTGCATTCTCCTGTTCTTTGTTTACTCAGAGAAACACAGATATCACAAGCTGGTTATGCCTCTTGGACAGTGTGTATGTAACTTGGCAAGCCTGTGAAAATGTGATTTTGCACGTGTAATCTCAGCCTACAAAAAAAGTGTTACTTTGAGGTGTACTTTTGAGATATACACACTACTTGATCCAATACCTGCATTTTTTTTATTAATAATTTTAAGAAATCTAATTTGTCCTTTCAGAATCTGAAAGGTTTTTTTGTAAGAAATGAACTGTCACAGCTTGTCCAGTAAACTTTTATGACATCCTTGCTATCCCTCTTTCTCAAGTTCATCGGGAAAGAATATTTAGCAGAACTTCAACTGCTTTCTTAAGGAAATAACACATACATTTTGTGTTGACTGTCTGCCTGCCACTGTTACTATCTTCACCAACTTCTGAATGTCTTGGTCTTTTTTAACTACATTTAAGAAGATCCTTAGATATATGACTACATATACAATAATGAAAATTGACATCTGAGTAGAGGAAGGAAAAACATTGAATGTTTACAGGAACAGAAAACTGGAGCAAACTTGGCCCTTATTCCTTCTGTTTGTTGATCAGTCAAGTAAACTAGTCATTGTACATGGTGCAGAATAAAGTGTATTTTGTTTTTAACTTGCTGGTGATCTGACAGTGAGCTGGACAAGTTTACAAACAGAGCTAAGAATATTGTTGGGACAGTTTGGCATTTGAGGTGGGGTAGTTCTAGAAAACGTGGCCTTTTTGTGAAAAGGGGAAAGCTGGAGTGAATACAGGGAACACACTGGTTAGCAGCTGTGTGTTCTTAGTTCTGTTACTCACACAACAGAGTTGTAAGGTACAAGAGGAGTTGTGATTCCCTGCTGATTTCCACTGCCTTTTGGTATTGTGTTAGAAGATAAATTAAATCATTATTTTGACTGTTTAATGAAAAACTACTGTTTATCAAGAAATAGAATACTATTGTGGAGCACTGTTTTAGGAGCTTTTAACTCCTTGTCCATTGTCCTGCCAAATACATGTGCAAGTCTGAACTATCAGTTAAATCAGTCATTACTTTGTGCATTGCAGTCTAGTTTTGTCACCTGTAGTGTTAATGTACAGAACAGTTAACAAGATAGATTTGAATAGTTACAAGGTGGTGAAGTAACATAAACTGAGGAAGTCTTAATCCTGAATGTGAGCTTTGAATTAAATCATTGCAATTAGTCATAATTATACATCAGCTTTATTACTGCCTTCTGTTGCATTCTGACTGTAATCGTGACAATTGCAAGAAGGAAATATCAGATTATATCTTACAAATGTGTCATTTAGTCTTCTCTTGTGCTAATAATATCGGATCTACAGTGATCTGAGAGAAACTGGGGGGAAATCAGAGCTACTTTTTACTCTAAATACTTAGAGGCTGTTCAGCTGGGTTTGAAGTAGTATGTATGTATGTACATGATCCATGGAGTAAGTACAGCTGTCTTGTGTTGTAAATCATCTATATGAAAAACAGAAGTTTAAACAGGTGTAGGAATGTAGATGTAAAACTTTATAAGTGGCTATAATCTTGACTCCTAATAAAACATCTTAGAATAAAAACTTTTTAGGTCATACAAAGTATATCTGGTGCCATCTGCTGATAATAATTAAGAAATATTTACTACTGATACTAAGCTCAGAGACCTAATACTTTTCTTACACCAAAATACATCAAATTGCATTTAATTTTATATGACTAACTACAAATTTCCTGTCTGTAGTGAAACTACCACTATGAACTCAAAATTACAGGTCCCTACATGTTTTCCTTAGATACTTGTGTAATAATACAGACTTAGAGCCATTGAACGTAGGTAATTAGACTTCATATAATACCCTTCAAGTGCATGTACCCTATTCTGATTACTTAAAGTCTTATATTGATGAAACATTGTATAAAAGTTGCATTTACCCTTTTCTTTCAAAAATCTACAGTGTGTAAAAGCATAACAGTACATGAAACTATGTCACTCTTT
>NW_010126078.1:20703-65179 GCF_000699245.1 Pterocles gutturalis | reverse complement strand
CATCTTACTCATTTCTGCTCTATATAATTTAGAGAGCTGTGGGAAATTATTTCTAACTTCAAAATCATCTAAACTACTTCTTCCTGATAATACAAGTTGTGCATCCACAGCTTCATTCTTCATTAGGAAGCAAAGCAGAATTAGTAGGGATGGATTAAGAGCAGCTTTCCAGTACCTCTGAGGAGGTTGCTGAGAAGACACAATCAAACTCTTTACAGTGGTGCATAGCAGGACAATGGAAGCTTACAGACAAATTTAAATGAGAGGTTCTTTTCATGTAGAGAAAAATGAGGACAGGCAAGCAGTAGAACAGGCTACCCAGCGAGGCTGTACAGTCTTCATCCATGGAAGCATTAAAATGTAACTAGATACAACCCAGACCAACCCAATTTGATTTCATAGGCAGCCTTGCTTTGAGCAGGCCGTTTTACTAGAGACTTCCCAAGGTGGAAAAGTGAGCTGCTCCTGCAAGTGTCTAAAAGCAATTAATTCTTGGATATTGCCACTGTGAAGAGTCTAAAATGGAATAGAAAGGCAGTAGAAACTTGGCAGTTCTGAAGGAGTTTTGTCTTGCAGTTTCATAATAATTGATGCTGGGGATGCGGATTAATAATCAAGAATTCATTCCAGGTTGCTGTGTTTTCCAGCTAATGGTACATGTCCCCTGTGCTCTATGATACTTTGCTTTTTTAAAGGCAGAGATCATACCAGGATATAAAATAACCATCTTTCCCATTTGCACTGATGGTCATCTGTTCTCCAAAAATCTTCGAAGAAGTTTTTCTTGGGTGCATGCAACAAACTATTCTCTCTATATAAGCAGGGCTGTTCTAGACCAGGTATCTGGTGGGCTGTTCTAGACCAGGTATCTGGTAGACTGTTCAGTGTTGATGATGTTTCATGTATTTAATTTTGCATGGGTTTCTTGATTACTGGCTGTCAGGTTTGGGTTTTTTGCTTGTCTTTGGGTTTGGTTTGATTTGTTTTGTTTTTCAGGCTAAGCTATTGATCAGTAGTTTTCACTGTCTAAAGCTATGATTCCCATCATGCACTTTTGTTCCTAGATAACTGACGTTTTCAATTCGACGTCTTAACTTGCCTTGTTCTTTTGTTATTTTTGCTTATAAATAGGATTTTTACACCTGTTGCCTTACTGCTTCAGTATCTTTTGTTGAATTTTTTCATTCCTTCTAAGTGCATCTGTAGGATGATAAAATTCCAACTGAACATTTATTGGATTAATTATTAAGGAAAATGTCAGGAAAAAATAAATTGGGAAATACCAATAAGCAAAGAATACCTGTACCTGGGTGTTAGTGATGGGGAGAGATCTTTTTTCTTTGTAGGTATCCTCCATCACTTAGAATTAAAGCTCATACCTCTCCTCTAGAAACTCCTATCAATTCTAGAAATTTTGGTAGAGGTCTGACTGAAAAATTGTCAGAAGAAAGAGCTTCAGCCATAGGCAGACTTGTTTTGTCATGCCTTGCATAAGGTCTCTTGCAGCCAAGATGTCTTGGCATATACTCAGTCTTTGAAAATGTTGGAGCTTTACCTTAACTCATAAAGCACTTACTGAAAGGCCAACCAAAAGATATTGGTGAGAAATATCTGAACAGTCAGCTGTCCTCTCGTATGCTTTAGACAGATTGCATACATGCATGTTTGTAATTCCTTGCAATACTCTGAAAATGAATTCTCAGAATGGAACATGTTTTGAATAAGCTTGAAACAAACAAAAATATTCTATGCGTTCATCCTAAAATTCAGCAGCATTCTTTGACCAGTTTCAGTGGTCACTCTCTACTAGATGGATAAAGCTTCACTGCCATAAAATGCTTGAGCAAATATGATGTGTGATACTCCAAACGACCTATTAGGAAATTAATGCTTTGCATGCAAACATCTATCTGATCCTATCCTTTAAGTTTCTCCTCTTCCATAAAAACAACTCAATTTATTTTCTGTCTTATCTGTTTCAGACTAATTTAAGTATCCCAATAACTGTCACCGTGTCCTTTGGCATTTCTTTCAGGCAATCAAGGCTGACCTAAAAGCTAATTCTTCTGTATCACATTCACACTTACTTGAAATTTTTAAGTCCCTGTCCCTTCTTAATGGAATCTGTTTCACTTGCTACCTATGAACTCAAGAATGAGCATTGGTTAAAACATTGAAAAGGATATTTTTGTGCGTGTGTTGAGTTGAAGGAAAGAAGGAAGAGTGGGATACTGAAATCAGTACTACTACTGACACTTTAAGGAAGACTATAGATCTTTGAGTATGGGCAATTGTGCTTGCCTTGTGAAATGAAGTATTGCAGTCATCAATGCAGTATTGCATTGATGAATAACAAGCTTACTTTGAGTCTCTTAATTACATTGTTATTTATGCTAAGTTACGTGTCTTGAATTTGTTGGTCTTGCTGGTACTTCTATTTATATTAGGACTTTTTTTCAGTGATTCGCAAATGTAGTTTCACCTGTGCTTGTTAAGAAGAGGTTTAACTTTTTTCTATCTGACAGATAATATTAAAATAAAGTTGTAGGTATCTCATGTTTGATGCTTTTCTTATTTTTGTGTTTTTAAAATGAAACACTTCTTTCTGTGGGACTGTTCCACACACAAACAAAAAATAGGGTACATACAGTTTAGAATAGGAAATAAAGCTTTTCTCCCAAATGTTTTCATAGGTAGGACTCTGAAAATGTCTTGGAAATGTCCTGAAAATCCTGTAAGACTTAACAATAAAAATTTACAGCTTTATTGTAAAATTCTATTGCTTATATTAGTATAATTTGTATACAACATTTCAAGTAGCATCATATGAGTTTTGACAGAACAATCCTGAATCTACAGTGAGGATAATAATCTAAAATGTAGGTGACACAAGTGTTTTCCTTTAAGATCAGCTCTTCAAAAGCTCAACTGTTCTATGTTATGAAAAGGACTCATCTGTAGAACTGCACTTTAATTATTTTTGTTGTTCTTTGAAAGTCACTTATGTATTAATTCATAGCTTTATTTAACTTTGAGTGTTTTTGTTCAGAATCCTTTCTTTTTCAAACTGAAAATGAACAGTCTGCAAATGAAAATATTTTGCCAACAATAAATACAGATTCTGACTGCCGTACTTGCATTGTTCATCTGCCCACATGGTTTGGCTTGCATGCTATGACAGAGCTATAATATCAAAGCTACTGATGTGTGCTAAATGTGTTCTTCCAAGTGACCTCCAGTTAGGAATGTTAATGAGAAACACTTACTAGGCATTTGAATTAATGTGTTCATTACGTGTGTACTTTATTACACACATTTATTGTGCTTATAAGAAGTATTTATTTTTTTAAAAAGTAATTAAGTTTGGTTTTTTAATACATCTGTTGCCTATGTTCTTTTATTCCTAGATCTTCCTCAGAACTGTGATCCTAACATTCCCCTAGTTGCTCAGGAATTAATGAAAAAAATGATCCGTCAGTTTGCAATTGAGTACATTTCAAAAAGTAGCAAAATTCAAGAGAACAGAAATGGTTCATCATTTGAACCAAGTCTGATATGTAAAAGTATCCAAATGAACCAAACGGAAAACTCCCTTCAGGAAGAACAGGATAGCCCTCTAGACCTCACTGTGAATCGAACTCAAGAACAGAATACTCAGCAAGGTAAATTTCTATATCTGCTTATGTGTGTTTTGCTGTAATTTATTACTTTACTACATCTTATTCCTTTAAAAAAAAGTGTCTGTCAAATACATATGTTTTGTTTCACAGAAGTAGTAATTGGTATATAAGGAAAAGAAATATACTGTGTGATTAAGGGTGAAAGAAAATTGGCATTGCGTCAACTTAACATTTAAAGAAAACTCATACATTTTCCTTTAAACAGCAGGAAAAATGTTATAAGAGAACTGTTAAAAGAAAAAAAACAACACCCCAAAACAAAAAAGCTAACCCACTTTCTTTGTAAAAACATTTTTCTTAATGTGTGTTAGCAGATAAATATTATTTCTTAGTGCCTGCATTAAATAAGTGGCATCAGAATTTCTCAGCTTTCAAACACGGAATCCAGGTCAGCTCACCTGTAGCTGTCACAGGTAACAGTGGTTCAAGATTTTTTTAAAGAAATAGCTGTTAAGCCATCTGAGAAAGGAGAGAAGATAGTGGAATTTCAGAGAGCAAAGGTCATTCTGTCTTTGTCAGCCCTTGGACACTGATGCTTTAAATACAGACTGGTTAGAATGATGGAAAGAGAAGATTAATTTGGGAGGAAATTTCCGTTTTTCATGTCTTAACTGCAGTGATCTATAGTGATTTTCTTAACTGAGGGTAAAGCTAGAAAAATAAAAATCTCACTATCATTTACATAAAGGAAATAATTTCTTTGCCTTGGGGAATATTGCTATCCGAAATTGATAACAACATAATCACGAGAGTGTTTTGGACTTTGAACTTGATTTGAATTAGCAGCAATTTTTCAGGAAGGGTTGTGACTGTCAGGTGCAACTGAAAGCAGTGGCAAAAGCAGCTTTTGTCTTTTACAGATACAAGGGTCTATGTTAATCCAGTAATGCTGCAGACCAAAGGGAAAAGTTCACCTGTATGTCACATACCATACTATAAAAGTTAAAGGAGACAGAACTGCAGAATTAAGTTTTGGGGTTTTTTTCAAATTGTATTGGTCAGAATGAAAGCAATTTTTGTACTTAGTGTAGTCTTTAATTAGATGACACATCGTTTGGAGGGGCGGAGAGGGAATTCTGATATGGATTTACCTTGCTAAACCTACCTATTGTAGATTAAATTTCAAGCAACCCTTCTGTTTGACAGCAGAAACATTAAGAAATTGTGGAATTGCTGCTTTTATTCTGTGTGGTCAGCAGAAACCAGTTCATGTCTAGGTTTAGCAAATACCTTGTGCAGATTAAGTCCTGAGAAAATTTCTGTTGTGCTTTGACATATCTGTGCTATAGATAAATTATAAATTTTAGAGATTTATAATTGGCCAGGTTGAAGCAGGTTTCTTTTACAGGAGTAATAAAAAGTACTTTCCTGATATCAGCACTATATAGCCTGTTGCTTACTTCAACAGCTGGTTATAAAGAATAACTAGTTTAAAATGAGCAAAGTCCCCAAATACACGTTCTGGTTCTTGCTGAACCCAAATATATCTTTGAGGTATGAAAAGGAAGGCAGAGGGTGAATGGGGTGGGATGGAAGAAAGTTCTGCTGCCACCCTCAGCTACTTCAAAATCTGTTGATCTTTTGTCCAAAAAACCCCTTGAACTATATAGCGATTGAGGTGTTTCAGGCTTTTTTAATATCACTTGAATTGTTCTTATAATGAGGGTTATAAAAAGAAGTTTAGAATTGTGTCTTCTGCAGGATAACTGAGGCTAAGATAGTTGCTCACCATACATCCTTTACTATGTAAAACTGGTACACTCTCTGAGATATTGTAGATTCTCAGAACTTACACTGACATGTTTGCTGGAGTGCTTTGCAGATGTTAAAGATAGTAGTTTTGCTGTGAAGTTTAGAGCTGATGAAATGAAAGGAAGTATTGAAACAAGACTGTAGCTAGAGAAATGTTTCAAGCCATCTTATCTACTAGGAAAGTTGTATTGCACTTCCCATTTCCCATGAACGTATCCATTTTGAGCTATCTTAGCTTTCCACTGTAGTGGTAGCAACACAAGCAAGTGAGATCAAGATGGAAAGTCAGACTGCTCTTTTTATTTCCATTGCGTTCTAGGTGCAGTGTTTCATTAGAAGTCCTTTCAATTAGCTATTGTCAGGGACTATGTATTATTAGTCTGTGTATCCCTCGCTTCTGTCCCTTTCCTGAAGAAAGCTGGGGTATATTGAAGTGTTAAATGCTTGAAGTAGGGAACTGTGAAAATTTTTAATTGGATTATTTGAAAAAAGATGTGTCTAACATTGTACTTCAGCCTGGAGACTCTTAAAGCCTATACCGTGGTTCCTTTGGTAGTAGTGTCACTTGTTATGCAATTCTTTTTATTATTTGCTATTTGTAATTCTTGTTACAGTTTCTAAATGAAGTGGCAGTAACAGAGGAGGAAGTTCAAATTTATACATTGCTCTGATGGATCCTCAACATTGAAATCTTTTAAATTCAAATCCTGTGAAGCAGATAAATATAAATACTTCAGGTTTATTTTCTGTTTAGACAGATGCTTTGTATTTACGATAGTTGTCTTTAAAATCAATGATATAAATAATAGAAGTCTTGTTCCTTCACTATGGAAATCATTTTTTCAACTTAAGTTGAGGGGAAAGAGCAAGCTGTATTTTCCAGATCACTAGAACAATTTTTTTGGCATTGAGCAGATCCAAGCTAAGTGCTAGCTTAATACTGAAAAAGAAATTCTGCCACTGAAGATGTCTGGATGATCTTATCTTCATTTTAAAAAGCTGCTTGCCTTCCTCCAGTATCTGCAGGCTATCTCTGAAGTACTCCCAAAATATTCAGGTCTGATACTTCCATGTATTGGGTTTTCATGGCAAAGTTTTGGTAGCTGGGGAGGGCTGCAAAGGTGTCACCTATGAAAAGAGGTCAGCTGCTACCCTGTGCTATGCACAGCCAGCTCCACAACAGACCCATCACAGGCCAAAGTAGAGCACATCGGTGAAGTTTGTGGTGCCTCTGTGAAAACATAATTAAGAAAGAGCAAAAACGCTGGACAGGCAGAGCGGTGAGAAACAGCAGAGTGAACAACAAGGTCAGAGGAGGAGGCACTCCAGGCAACAGAGCAGGTATTTCCCTGCAGAACATGGAGAGGACCACAGTGGAGCAGGTATTCCCCTGCAGCTCGTGGTAGAGACCACTCTGGAGCAGATATTCACAGTGCAGCCCATGGAAGACCCCACACTGGAGCAGTCGGATATTTCCTGAAGGAACTGTGGCCTGTGGAGAACCCACAATGGAGCAGAGGAAAACTGAGGAGGAAAGTGCTGTAGAGAGGAATTGTACTGACTGTAACACCCATTCACTATTCTGCCTGGGCCACCTGGGGATGGGGGAGAATGGTAGAGGAGTTGGGAGTGCAGCTGAACCTGCGAAAAGGTGGGGAAGTGCTTAATTTTTGTCTTTTTTTTCATTAACTAAATCTATTTTGATTTACAGTAAATTAGTTTTCACTGAGTCTGTTTTGCCTGTGATGGTAATTGGTAAATGATCTCCTATATTTTTCTTGATGACCTTTTTCATCTTATTTCTCACTGCCCCCCTCTTAAGGAGGGGGAGAGAGGGAAAGGCTGGGTGGGGGCCTAGCTACCGGCCGAGGTCAACCCCCTCCACCCCTGGTACTGAATCATTCAGTACTGAGAATTTAAGCACTGGCATCCAGTTACATCCAGCTGGCATCTGACTGATAGAGTCCTAAATTATGCTCTGCTTTCTTCTGCATTTAGAAGTGTGGTAACTTAGCATGGTGCTTTAATTCATGTGTACCTTGCTGGTAACTAATCAAGCAGCTACTTTACTGTCAGTCAATTAGAAGCAACTGTCTCCAGAAATACTTGTGTCTTGCTCTTTTTTCTGATCCATGTAACTCTAAGTCTGTCCTGGCCTTGAAAATAATAAATTGTATAGTAAAAAAAAATGTTTTGTGTGCACCGCGTCTAACAAAAATAGGGTAGTATTGTGTATTTTTGCAATATTACTTGTCCTCCAACTAAGCCAGTGAAAAAGCAGCATCCTTGCAGGATAAAGCATTGAGTGAGGAACTTACTTTCTTGTGCAGTTGTGATGCTGAGCTCTTTGGGGAGTGTTCCCAGCAGCGGCTAACTGATGCAGAGGCTTCTTTCCCTTGATAGATATGGAAGAATTGATCACTCTCAAAGTTCTAAGCAAAGTGACTTACAAGACGCAGAAGCATAAGCTGTACAAATAAATAATCTGTTGGTTTAGCTACACAAGCTCATTCTTGTTCCTGTATCTTCCTGGAACAATGATAGTTTGTAAGTATAGCAGAAAAATACAAGAGAACTTGCTTAGGTTTCATTGATCCATCATAGAGTGGAAGACATCAGAAGGTAGCTGGCAACATGTGACATTTTCTGCGTGGACTTCTTACAGCTATCCCGTAGCTTTGTCGTTGTTGTTGGCTATTATTGAAGAAGTAGGAAAAATAAGGATAACTCAAGCCAAAATTCTGTTTAAATGATTTAAAATAACATTTTAGTATCCAGTTTCATGGGGTGCATGTGATTTTACCAAAATTTGCATCAAAATAAAGATTTCTGAATAGTGGACCAGATTGTAAACAATTCCTGATTTTTGAAAAGTAAATGGTTTCATATCTCTTGAAAATCCACACTGAAGTTAGCAGGGCAACTGGGATCACAGCATGTGTGGTCTCTTGATTGCTATGTTCAGGGCTATTGAAAGAATTCCAAACACTTAATAAAAATAACCTTTTCTTAATATACTTTTTTTGTCATATGTATTGGGGAAAATAATATGCTTTTTAAAGTTATACATACTATGTTTTCAAAGATAAATTACATGAGCTGTAATGAGTTCACGAAACTGTTTAATACTTCTGCATTAAAAGGTCACCCTAAAATGGTACACTTTTGAGGAGAGTAGGTGTTTATTTCTTCCTTGGCTTCCATGGTGGCTAACAGCCACTTGCTTGCTTCTTCTTCAATGGCATAGGGAGAAAATGGGAAGAATGGGAAGGAATGCTTATGAGTTGAGATGAGGACATGGTCATTGCTTACTGCTTGCCATCCTGGCCAAAACAGACTCTGCTTGGGGAAAACTAACTTAAATTATTTCCTATTAAAACAAATCTTTGATGATTAATTCAGATAGGTAGTGGTGTAATGTATCTTTGTTTTCCACTTTCTTCTCCCCTGTCCCAGGCCCAGCTTCACTCCACATTCCCTTGTGACCACCCCTACCACGGTGGTGCGCTGGGAATGTGTGTGGGATGTCCACAGTCTGTACCTAGCGGTTTCTCTCTGACATTTTCCTCTGCTGTTGGTTTTCCCTCTGCTGTTTTATATTTTTTTTCCCTTTTTCTCTCTCCAGCCAACACTTTTAGCCCTTTCTTAAATATGTTTTCCCAGAGGCTCCCCCCAAGTGGCTGCAGGGCTCAGTAGTGTCCTGTGGTGGGTCTGTTGGAACTCGATGGAAACATCTGTATCTGGCATAGGGCAGCCCCTGCCATATCCTTGCTATAGACACCCAATATATAGCCATATACTTTACATCCTGCACATCAGGTCAGCAAAAATGGTCTAGTCAAAGCAGTAGTAAAGAATTAATAAAAAGCTTTGGTGTTCTTAGTGACAGTTCTCTGAAAACATAATTTCCATATGCATCAGCACAGAAAATAGCTGGCAAAAGGCAAGGCATCAGGAAATGGACTGAAGAGAAGACAAGACAGTGTCATTTTGGTGCTATGAAAAACCTTATTGAGGTTTACCAGAGTATGATGGATAAGGTAAAGGGAGAGTTGTTATTTACTAAATCTCCCAATGTTAGAACTAGGCAGGGCTTGCTGAAACTTATAGAGTCGGAAAGGACCTTAACGATCATTGAGTTCCAACCCCCTGCTATGGGCAGGGACACCTTCTACTAGATCAAGTCGCTCAAAGCCTCATCCAGCCTGTCCTTGAACACCTCCAGGGATGGGGTGGCCATAACTTCCCTGGGCAACCTCTTACAGTGCCTCACCACCCTTACAGTGAAAAATTTCTTCCTTATGTCTAGTCTAAATCTACCCTCTTACAGCTTATAACCATTACCCCTTGTCCTGTCACTACACTCCCTGATAAAGAAACTTCTTAGAAAGGAAAAACAGCAGCAGTTTGTGAACATCAGGAACTGCTCTGGCAGGAGTTTGTAGAGCTGGACAGTGTCACTGGGTTCAAAAGAGGTCTTAGACAACTTCCCAGCTAACTTCTCAGAAAATAAAGCGAGAGTAGGCAGGGATGTATCTGAGATCCCTAATCCAGTGGTAGCAGCTGCTGGAAGAGCAGGAGAGGAGTGAGCTGCAGGTAGTGGCCAGGCTGATGTGCCTGTGGGAGTGGGAGACCATGCTAGGAGTGGAGTTTCTCCTATGCCTGAAGACTGGGTCGACTAGGTTGTCAGTTCATAGTAGCTAGTGAGAGGTTTCTTGAAACCCAGAAAAAAACCAGAAAAGTTTGCTATAATCAGTACAGAAATAGCAACTGTAGGAATTCAAGGGTGACCCATACAATTTCTGTTACTTACTCTTCCCCCCTGTTTCTCTAACATCACTAGTCTGGAAGAGTTTCAAGTGATTGTGGTGCTGATTATTTCGAAGATGACCTTTGATCATACTTTGTCATGGTGACGCTGCACCTGATGATCTAGTGCTGAGAAGCAAAGGCCAGAGGTTGAGTCATTTCTTTGAAGATCAAAATAATTTAATTTGAACAGAAATAACTTCATTAGAAGACAATGAGCAGCAAATGTGAAAAACTTGTAATATTTTTTTCTATATTATCCAGTGTTACATTGTGTTGCTTATGAAGACTGTCATCTTAGTAGTCATGGCTTCAGCTAAAGAGTGGAAGTGATTCCATGTCTTTTATTAAAACCACCTTACAGGGTGGGGTTTTTGTTCCTGATGTTATTCATTTCCTGTCCAGAGGAACATTTATTCTTGCCTAAATACCTATTTTGAGTGATTTGATAGAAATGATAGAAAGTTCTGGCTGAGTTTAGAAAAAACTACCTTGCAAGTAACAGGTTTCCATGGTTCATTGTCCACCTGTAGGATACCTCTTTGCAAACTTCTTGGTCTTGTACCTAATGAACCAAAGTGAACATCTTTAATGTGTATATATACATCAATTCATTTCATTAGGTAGCATTTCATTCTGTCTTAAAGCTTTATGGCAAATGCTCTCGCTTTCCTACCACTTGTAGGTGCTCCTTTATTATTATAGTTGATAGTACTAGAAAGCAGGAAGATCTACCAAAACCAGGAGTTGCTGTGTATTTTTAATGAACTTTTTTGACACGTCAGTTTTGGGGGTTTTGTGTGTTTGGTTAGTTGGGTTTTTTGTTGGTGGTGGTTTGGGTTTTTTTTAATTTGAGTGAAATCACTGAATAAAAGCCTCGTGTGTGGTGACTTTATCTGGTATTTTGTGTGTACATCAAATTTCTTGCATGGCTCTCTTTCACTCTTTCTACTTAGGATCATCTTTCCATAAAGCGTTGTCTTCAGGGAAGTGTCATATACTTAATTAATACATTTGCTGTGTTGGAGGAACCAACTTTATTGAACTAGAAATGACACTTCAGTCCTGCTTACCCTTTAGAGGTCCAAAATGTATCTAATTTTTTGTTCAGGAGCCTGCATTTTCAGTACTGTATTCTTTTTAGTCATTTTTCAACTTACTGCTGGCCTTGTGGTGTTAAAGCCAATTCTGAAAGTTTGGAAAATTATTTTGGTTAGATGTAGTGACGGAATCTTGTGAGAGTCTTCGGGGTTTGTTGTTGGGGGTTTTTTCCTAAAAATCTAGGTAGTTTCAATTTTGTTGCAGATTGAACAGAGACATGATTAGTTACTCATAACTTGTTGAGTTATGAACTTCAAGGTAGTTCTTTCTCCAGTGACTTTGTCAGTGAGCGCTTCTAAACTTCTTTTATCATAGTGCCTATGAATATCAACTTGTGGTTTTGACCTACTTGGCTAGTAGGAAACAAATACCACACAGCTGCTCACTCACCCTTCCCCATCACAGGGATGGAGGAGAGAATTAAAGGGGTAAATGGAAAAAAGGCTCATGGGTTGAGACAAGAAACCAGGACACAACTGAAGATGGAGAAAGGGAGATGTTATGAAAGGGAACACACCAACACTTAAGAATCATAGAATCATAGAGTGGTTTGAGTTGGAGGAGACCATAAAGAATGTCTGGTTCCAACCCCCCTGCTATGGGCAGGGACACTTTCCGCTACATCAGGTTCCTCAAAGCCTCATCCAACCTGGCCTTGAACATCTCTAGGGATGGGGCATCTACAGCTGTCTGGTTAACCTGTGCCAGTGCCTTGCTACCCTCACAGTAAAGAATTTCTTCCTAATATCTAATCTAAACCTGTTCTCTTTCAGTGTAAAGCCATTCCCCCTCATCACTACACTTCCTGATCAAGAGTCCCTCCCCATCTCTCCTGTAGGCCCCCTTTAAGTACTGGAAGGCTGCTGTTAGGCCTCCCTGTAGCCCTCTTTTCTCCACACTGTACAACCCCAACTCTCTCAGCCTGCCATCATATGGGGGGTGTTCCAGCCCTCTGATAATTTTTGTGACTCTCCTCTGGACTCACTCCAACAGGTCCACGTCCTTAAGTTGGGGACCCCAGAGCTAGATGCAGTACTCCAGCTGGGGCCTGATGAGAGCAGAATAGAGGGGCAGAATCACCTCCCTCGACCTGCTGGTCGTGCTTCTTTTGATGCAGCCCAGGACATGGTTGGCTTTCTGGGCTGCAAGTGCACGTTGCCAGGTCATGCTAAGTTTCTCATCAACCAACGCCCCGAAGTCCTTCTTCTCAGGGCTGCTCTCAATCCATTCTCTGCCCAGCCTGTATTTGCGCTTGGGATTGCCTTGAACCACATGCAGGAACTTGCACTTGGCCTTGTTGAACTTCATGAGGTTTGCGTGGACCCACCTCTCAAGCCTGTCAGGGTCCCTCTGGATGACATCCCATCCCTCCACTGCATCGACCACACCACACAGCTTGGTTTTGTTGGCAAACTTGCTGCAGATGTGCTTAGTCCCACTATCCATGTCACCAACAAAGATGTTAAACAACAACAGTCCCAGAACTGACCCCTGTGGAATGCCAGTCACTGCTATTCTCCACTTAAACGCTGAGCTGTTGACCACAGTGACTCTTTTCAGTGCAACCATTCTGCTACTTCCTTATCCACTGAGTAGTCTGTCCATCAAATCCATGTCTCTTCAATTCAGAGACAAGAATGTCGTGTGGGACAGTGTCAAATGCTTTGTACAAGTCTAGGCAGATGACTTCAGAATGGGAGATGTACTTTATATGACTGTCAGAACACAACAGATGAAATCTTGCTGTTTCACAGACTCGGTGACATTGTGAGCTTAGGATTCAGGATGCTTTACAGCTAGGTAGGCCGAAGAGTCCCTGTAGAATATTTCTGTGGGTTTTTGAATTGGCTTTTCCTTATGGAATATCACTGCATCAGAAAGGTTGATTAGCATTAACTAGTCCTTCCTTTCTTAGGGTTGAGGAGGACTTTTGAGAGAATGTATTCAGGAGCATCCTTGACAAGTGATGTATTTATAAATATTTTTTTCCCTTATGTTCACTTATGATGCTACTTTATCTCTTTTTATCCTTCTTCAAATAATGCAAAATAGTTTGGGAAAAACAGTCCAATGCAAGTAGCTGGATTTGAGTATTCCACAAAGCTCTAATTTCTTTGCAGTATTGGTATAAAGGAGAGTTACCCTACCAATTTTTCTGACTTCTTATTTGAGCATTGGTATTTGGAGTATTTAGCCAGTGCTTCATGTCTGCGTCTGAGGCTGTGGGATGGTGTATATAGTTGACTGGTGTTTTAGAAGTAAAATGTAGTAACATGAAAATGACACTAATGCAAAGAGGACTAGTATAAGGTTGCTTCTAGAGTTGAATGCTGAGCTATATGTTGAAACTCAAAACTGGATTCACAGAGCTCAGGCACACAAAACAGCCCAAGTTTGAAACAGAACCAATGAAGAAAGGTATGAGATTGAATATATTTAGGAGATTTATCTGTAATTTAAATGTGATTTAAAAAAAAAAAAAAAACTTAAACTATAAGGATTATTTGAGGTGCTAATTAGTTTCTTTGATTTTCAATGTTCTTAAATATTGATTTAAAAAAATATGGTTTTCTATTTCAGTACTTCATAGACTTCAACAGCCAACTATAAATCTTGACTTTAATGTGTGCCATTGACTTAATAGAGTGGACTCCCACCACAGTTTAGGTCTTTCTTTTCTCAAGTTTCATTATTACATATATGTGAGGGGAATATGTGTAAAAAAAACAGTTAGAACCTTCAATTACATAGGTCTCATGCTTAAAACTATACAGTGGGCTCGAGCTCTCTTCCCAGTTACTGGGGTACTACTTTCTTATCCAGTAACCTGGTCTGGTCTCAATAGCTGACCCTGCTCTGAGCAGGAGGTTGGTCTAGAAACCTTCTGAGATCCCTAGTAGCCTAAATTATCCTGTAAGCCTATGATTTAGTTATGTCAATTTTAACTGTGGTATCAGGCTTGTTTGTTTATAGTACGTAAATATGAAGATGTGCTTAATAATAATAATATGAAGTGCATTGCTTTGCTTGCCTTGAGAGTAAGTGCCTATGTGATTTTTAGGAAAGCAGCCACATGTTTCTGTTTAAGACAGGTTCTTTAAAATTTTATTATTTCTGAATGGGTTTGTTTTTTATTTTTTCTGAATTTTAAAAAGTTTTGTTACAAATCAAATCTATAAAACCATTTACTGATGGCTGACATTGTTAAAGGAATAAAATGTCAGAAATTTTACAAGACAGAAATTTTACAAGTAGCTGCTTAAAAAGTGTGCCATAGGTACAAACATTTGCTAACGAAATTTCTGAGATCATCCTTAAACAACTACTACCATTGCTACTCATTCTTTGCAGGGGATGGAGTGCTAGATCTCTCTACAAAGAAAAGCGCAAGGTTGGAAGAACCAAAATATGATCCATTGTGTTCTGAAAACTCAGTGTCTGGGTAAGCAACATTTAGGACTCTCTTCGGCTTATGTAAAAAAACAATCCAGTTTTCTCTTCTGAAGTCAGGTTTTACGTTCATGACATATTTGTATATACTGACACACACATGTGGTTCCTATTTTGCTTTCAAAAGAATTTTTGTCACTCATAAGTGTGTGTCTATGTATATATCATATGTTTCATTTGTCTTTTTCCTTTTTTTCTGTTTAAAGAAAAGTTATCAGAACAATCACCAAACTTTAGTTCATGTTACTAAAAATGAACTGAAAATTGATTACATGAGGCTTTATAAGTAATAGGATAGTAGAAGAAAACGTAAATATATTCTTTCAGAGTTTATTTAGGAAACTTCAATTCTGGACAAAAATGACCGTGTTAATATTTAGATTTAAAATATTCTTCAACTAACATGAACATGTTAAATGACTATTATTCATAATATTCCTTAACAAGAGAGAGAGCAAGCACGCAAGAGAGAGAGCTCTTAATCATCGTACTTATAGTTACATCATGGTTCTGACTATGGTGTGTGGTGGCAAATGGTTAAATTTCTTTATTTGGCAAGAAAAACAATACTGCATCTGCTGAAAGCTACCACAAAACTAGTGAAACACATTGTTTTGTTGGATTTTGTTATGATCTTGACATCTTCCCATCCAGTAGCCATAGCAGGACCCTTTTTGTCACCTGTACGTCTTACCAAATAACTTAGTACAAATAGGACTACAATAGCAGTATTTGTTGAAGATGTAAAACTGCATTTTACTAATTTGCTGATATGAAGAAGTTTTAAAATAAATATTACTTTGTAATTAGAGAGCTGTAAATAGCGTCTAGAAGTTTTTAAAACTGTGTTTTATTTTGCCAAAATGGACTTGATTGTTAACTACAGCACTTTATCTTATTGTTGTAGAAAGCCTAGTTTTGTGTAAGTCTGGGATGGTTGTGTGTAGTTATGTACTTATTGCTGCAAATTTTCTATGAGGGGGTTGACTCTTTTATTACTTGTTTAGCGGTAACGTCACGTTTCTACTAACAAAAACTCCTTCAGGATTTGGGTATTTAATGGAATGTTAATTGTATAATTAAAATTATACTGGTGTTGCTCTGCAAGCATGTGAACAAGGGAATATAGCAAGCACTTGAGAATATTATCAAATACTGAGCTAGGATATAAAGTTCTTGGAAGGGCTGCTGTAGAAGCCACCGTATGATTTTTGACACACTGTCCTACCAGAACTGTAACATTTTGCTAGGATAATCATTTAACTACCACATCTCAAAGGCTTAAAAGTATCAGAAGCAGTGATGTTACCGAAGCAAGGAGTATAATAAAGGAGTGGACCCTTCCCTTCCATAGCTGTGTGAGAGTCTCTCATACATCAGTTTACCATCGTTTCATTCCATCCATCCAGGAGACTACACAGACACAGAGAGGACTATGTGGAAAGAAGTGCTGAGTTTGCAGATGGTTTGCTCTCAAAAGCTTTGAAAGACATTCAGTCTGGAGCACTGGACATAAATAAAGCAGGCATACTTTATGGCATACCTCAAAAAACTTTACTTCTCCACTTAGAAGCCTTACCAGCAGGAAAGCCTGCACCTTTTAAAAACAAAACTCGAGATTTCAATGATAGTTATTCATTTAAAGACAGTAAAGAAACTTGTGCAGTCCTACAAAAAGTAGCCTTGTGGGCAAGAGCTCAAGCAGAGCGCACAGAAAAAAGTAAACTCAGTCTACTTGAAACCTCAGAATTAAAATTCCCAACAGCTTCCAGTTACCTCCACCAGTTAACTCTACAGAGAATGGTCACTCAATTTAAAGAAAAAAGTGAAAATCTGCAATATGAAACTTCAACTCCTACTGTACAATTAAAAATTCCTCAGCTAAGAATAAGTTCTGTGTCCAAACCACAGTCTGATACTGCTGGTCTTCTGGATGTTATGTACCACGTTTCTAAAACCTCCTCAGTCTTAGAAGGATCAGCTCTTCAAAAATTGAAAAATATACTCCCTAAACAGAACAAAATTGAATGTTCTGGACCTGTAACTCACTCAAGTGTTGACTCCTACTTTCTGCATGGGGACCTCTCTCCTTTGTGTCTTAATGCTAAGAATGGGACAGTAGATGGAACCTCAGAAAATACAGAAGATAGTTTGGATCGTAAAGATAATAAGCAACCAAGAAAAAAACGTGGCCGCTATCGGCAGTATGATCATGAAATAATGGAAGAAGCAATTGCAATGGTAATGAGTGGGAAAATGAGTGTTTCCAAAGCACAAGGAATTTATGGGGTACCTCACAGCACTTTAGAATATAAAGTAAAAGAAAGATCTGGAACATTGAAGACTCCACCGAAGAAGAAACTCCGATTACCAGATGCTGGCTTATTTACTATGACAGATTCAGGGACTGGCAGCTGCAAAAATCGTAGCAAGCCTGTGTAGAATAATTGCTAGTGAATCGTTTTGTGTGTGTGTATGTATGTCTGTATACACACACTGTGTGAGAAATGCATATGCTCACTCTGACAGAAGACATGAAATTATACAGTTCAAAAACCACATACATGCCTTTTGAAAAATAGTTTTATTCAGGGTTTTCACTGTGGACAGAATTATAGAGTTGCTCACTTAATTCTGATAGTGTGTATTTAATATAATCCTTGTATAAATAGGTGAAAAGATTCAGGTTTTATTTAGTAGTCAATAGCATAAAGATGTTTTGGGAAAACAAGTATTTGTCATGTGAAGCATAATTTTTAATTGATGAAGAACCACTCTACCCATTGAATAATCCATCTTATTGTGGAAATTCACAACTAAGGGTTAGCAGCCTTTTATACTTCACAGAATACTTGCAATAAATTGTAAGTAACTCAGATTATACAAACCAAGGGGTTTTTTTAAAAAGATAGCTCCTTACAAGGAAGTGGATTTGTGAAGTATTAGTAGGATATAGTACATTCTGTGAAAGAAAAAAAGTTCATCGTTACTTAAATATCCAATACAAGTAAGAAAAACATTTCATTACTAAAAATGTGTGTTTAGCAGGCATAAACTGCATTTTCTCTCATTTTAAGAAAATTTTGTTGTTGGTTTAGAAAGAAATTGGTGTTTACAAAGTGTACACTTATGAAACCTGAGAAATGACTGTAGTTAGAGAATTATTAAATATGAAATAAGATGGAATACTAAGAAGCATAAATAATTTTAACTTAATTTTTTTTGACAAATAAGGTAGCTTGTAAGGTTTAAAAAAGAAAGTTGGAATGCAACTTAGAGCATGTTCATAATGTGCACAGAATGAGCTTGAGAATGGTTTGGGTTTGTTTGGATTTTTTGTGCTGGTTAGTTGATGTTATGACTACTTAAATTTATTTAAGGATTGTGTCACACTCCTATTGAAAAACCTCACTGTAACTGTAATGTATTTGCTGCTGTGACATTTCAAAACATTTTCAGTTTATCAAAATGAATACCAAGTTACATTATCATTTTGCTAATAACCAAATTTGCAGTTCAGGGTCTTGATAGAAATACAAATATTAAACAGTGAAGCTGTTTTGAACTTTCAATAATATAAATTCTTTATAAATTTGGTAGTTAGAAGTTAGGCAGTTCACTTTAAATACATAACTTTTTAATAGAATTTAAGGGAGACCAATTACCTTCATATTGCAGTTTTTACGTTAATTTCAAAGTACTCACATTGGACTTTATATCATACTTTTTTTGTGTGTAATATCACAAAGTAAATGTCTACATATGAAGAATATGGGCTTGCCTCCTATATTCAATGCTGAGCATCAGTGCCCTTTTCTCAAAATGTATTTTTTTCTGTATGTATCTGATTTGGCATAGAAAACGACTTCTCCAACTTTTCCACATTTGGTGCACATGCATACATTTTTTCCCCCACTTAAATTTGCATGTGTATAGGTTAATTATATAAATGAAACAGGACATTAGATGCATGTGGGCCACATCAGGTAATTTGATTTGTAGATAAACTTGCCATTAAATTCAGTGGAGAACATACTGCAATATTGATGGCAAAATCTAGCCCATATTTATTAACGCTACTGAAAAATAACATCTTTCATTTTAAAACAGAAAAATCCTTTTGAAACTGCACAACCAGTGTCTCAGTTCTTTGGTCTCTCAGATCTATACTGAATCTTCTTCAGTGATTAAGGTTTACTTGCATATTACAGAATGAATCCTTTTTTTAAGCAGAATTATACCTGATGACAAGGAGGTCACAAAACAGCAGATGTCAGGGTCATCTTTCATTTGAAAAGAATTAAGCCATATTTTGTCAGGGCCAGAAAGATTAATTTGTGAATATATGCCCACTGAAAAATTAAGTTGAAAAAAACCTTAAAGGTTTCAAGATCTGTCTTTATACAGTTTCACTTGCAAAAATTTGGGGCTTCAATACATTGCCTAGTATTTGTACCATACTGATGTTTTCTACTCCTCAGACAATGTTATAAATTTGAGTCAGAAGTTTATATTGAAGGCAAGCTACAGTACTTTTTTTATATCATTTAAAAGATGACCTGACCAAAAAATTTACAGGATTCATAAAATCAGGGATCATTTTACTAATGACTTAACAGTACTCAGTAGTTTTGTATGTAATATTATAATTAATTTTCAACATTTTAGTACTTGTATTTATTTTTTGGTCAGAAATAGTATATTAAAATATTTTTTGATAGTTTATAGATAATACTCAACCTGTAGGTGTTTAAAGGAACAGAATTATTTGTTTCTAATTATTAGGCTAACCTTTGATTACACAACTAAGGAAACGCAGGGAAATGTGTAGATTCTCCTTCCCCAACCCCTATGTATTCCATTAAATGTAATTTAAATTATACATTTTGAACTGTTTTATAAATTCAGTTACCAGTCACTACTTAGTAATTGACAATTTCTGAAAATTCCTGTTTCAGCAGAATTTTAAATGAAGGCGAAAGCAAGCCCTACATGCTTTCTACTTATTTGAATGTTTCTCAAGTATTTTATATTAAAAAACAGTGCCTCTGTTTTTAGAACTACTGCTCAGTAAAGCTGTTTAAACCATTTCTGGTAGCTAATGACAATTTTATATTAAATTGTATATTAACTTTAGTGAGACTGATTTTTTTAGTTGTTTACAGTACAAATACTTGTATTTGTTTTTTAATTGCAGTATTTCCATTGTCGCAGTAATTTAGTAAAACTCTGTGGCTGCCTTGATTTTTGACAGATTTTTGTTAACAACTGATTTTTAGGCAATTAGTTATATTTATGCATAAATCAATTGCACTATAATTCATGAATTATTTATTACAATATTTTCTAATGAATTCCATGTATTTGTCTTGTGTTGTAAATGTACTGTAATTCTGTTTCTTCTTTGTGTTGTTATATTCCTAAATCTGATTGTATGAATTTAATTGTTTAGTTAACGTGTTTCTACGTTGTAATTTGTAGTAAAGCACTTCAATGCTTTTGCACATAAATTTACAACACTGATGTGTGATTGATTTGCTTATTCAGTAAAAAAAAAAAAAAGAAAGAAACAAAAACCTGTACACTGACTCATTTGAATTACTCCTGAGGCACAAGTTTATTAGCAGTGGCATAAGATCAAGAACTGTACAAATTCAGCACGTAATGATTAATTTATTATGAGAATTTTATGTGTAAGAAATAGTAGCTTTAAGGAAAGATGGTTTCTCAGAATTTATGCTTTATTCATAAATGAGAAGGAATTCAGAAAACTAATTTTATAACATTTACGTCCTTTAGTTTGCAGCTAAAATTATCTATTCTATATTATTGATAATATATAGCTTTTTTGAAGGATTTATTTACTTCGTAAACTCAGAAAACAAACATTTCTATAGGACAAAATTATATTTCATTAATAGTTCTATGCTGTTCGTATGAGTACTTGAAAGTATGTTGTGTTCCCAGTTTTGTTCCTGTTCCCAATCTGCAATGAAGTTGCTAGCTTCATCTATCTTGTCTGTGGCTGAGATGACAGAGGATAGAACGCTAGGGAAGTAAATCTTTTGGGAGTCCTCTGATTTTCTCCTGATAGTTTTTTGGATTTGTGAAGGAGGCAAACATTTACTTTTTTATACATAAAATACACTGGAAAGCTAGAGCTTAACCTTATCACATCGTTGCCTTTGTGCCAGTTTTGGACTCCAGTCAATCCCCACTCCATGGTATTAACTGCACCTGCCCTCCAGCAGGGGAATAATGTCGTTCCCTGCTTAACTTTTGTCTTCAGAGATACCGTGCACAAAAGATACAGGGGGAACAGTGCGAATTGATCCTCTCACCTCTCAACCCCTCCATTTCCTGCCCACTCTCTAGCCATCTTTTTGTGTGTGATTTGTAGGAAGTGTAAGACTGTTCTGTGAAGGTAGTATGCAATTGTGAAGGTGATAGAAGGCTCTTCCTTCCATGAAATTATTAAGCCTTTTATCTTGAGGATAGTCTAAACTACTGTGTGACAACACAAATTTTAAGGGCTATAGGAAGGAATTACAGGAAACTGAAATATAATTCCATCATTGTATTGAAAATATACTAAAAATTAGTTTGTTTAAATGTATGGACATCTCTACAAAAAGACATTTTAAAGAAAATGTGTTGCTTTAATGCTTTAATTAGTTTGTGTAGTAAGCTCTATTCCCAAATGGCTACCAAGTAAGGAGTTGATGTGTTTTCACAAACTTGGAAGTTCATTTGAAATGTGGTACTATTGCAATAGAATAGATGAAGTTGTCTGTCAGCTTTAGCAACTAACACACGCTAAGGGGAAAGCACATTATAGATGTTACACAAGGGTAGATAACCAGGAAAGAAATCATATTAGAAAAATGTCCAGTATGTCTGTGGTAACCAGGATATTACTTTATACAATAGGTTGATCTCTACATAGCAAATTTAAAGCAGCTTTGAGGCCTTTGGAAATTTCGGTTGCTGACTTTGAGAAGGTTTTAGGGCTCTGGAAGTTTCTTCCACCAGTGAGCATATTTTAAATAGCAGTTATGGATACAGGTCCTCTAAAGCTCTCTAACAAAACTCTGTTAGACATACCTTGCAATTCTAGACAGGCAGAAGGATATCTGTCTAGAGATTCAGTCTAACAAGACTATACTATAGCTGTCTTTTCAGCAAATTAGTACTTGACAAATTTACTGTGATTTACAAATGAAATATTGAAGACCTAGTGCTGTGTTCATTTTTTTTTTTCTATCTGCCCTTTCAAAACATTAATTAAAGTTATGGTGGTGGGGATGGCAATTGGGTTTTGTCCATAATTGTATTACTAGAATAAGTTTTGTTTTCACAAGTGTAGTGAACGTTTCAACACCTCATGACTTCTGAGTTAGTTGGACTGAGTAATACCCAGACTCTTCTCAGTATAGTGGCATTTCAAAAACAGTCAAATCCCAACAGATAACATGCCCTTGAATAATACTATTTTTACTTCAGACTGCAAATACAAAGTGTTTTTTTTCAAGACTTCAGTTATTTCAGTTAAACATAATCGCAATTTCAACTAGTAGCATCTCAATTATCTTATGTTTTTATGAGTTAGTGTCATCTAGATGCTTGATTTTTAATATATAATGTTTCACGCTAAATATTACAGGAGAATAAAAAATATGGAGAACTATTAAGCATAGTTGGCTTTCTAAACTTTAAAATCTGTGTGAGACACTAAAAATACAAATTTGTATGTATAACTTCCAGGAAGAAACATGAAGCTTAAATTTATTATTAATGCTAATAACATTGAGTATGAGCTAATTAATGATTAGGTAACTTTATATAACTACAGCACATTAAATTTTAAATAAGTTTGTTCCTTGTTCAATACAGTTGTAAACCAAATCAAAATGAAAGTTTTCCAAAGTACAAGCTTAAATGCAAAAAATTACAGGAGATAATAATAGGGCAAAAAGTTAGTGTCATGTTCAGAGTTTGGTGATATGTTTAAACAATACATACTTTTCTAAAACAGAATTCTTCTAACATTTTCTGCTCGTGCAATTGGTTTCAGTAAAACATTTCAATTAGGTATTAACTATCTGTTGGTAGTTGCTATCCAGCATAAGGATTTTACATTTAGTTGAAGAAATATCTGTATTAATGTCTATCATGGAAAATTTTCAGATTTTTCAATATAAATGGTTGATTAGGTAAGTAGTGGCATTAGTTTTAATAATTTATAAGAAATTAATTAAATAGTTAAGGTAGTATCTTATAAGTGATTTTATTTTGGGTTAATATCTTTGAGAACAACTGCTCAGAAGCCTTACTTAGATATAGGCCTACCCTTTATGTGAGATTTAAAGGATGTTAACCTTTGTCACAGAAGTTATATATTCCAGTGGTGATTATTTCTGTTTCTGTTTAATGAAGGAATGCATGTGTGTGTGCGCAGGTGTGTGTGTGTATGTGTGTGTACTATATTGCAATGAAGAGCCTGTGATACACCTCTGCAATTTATTTAAAACTCAAAGGGAAACTGGAAGGCAAGGAACAGTAACAGTAGAAAGTGGCTATTTTTCCCATTTTCTGTTAGCCTACTAAGTGTTCTTTAAATATATAAATAAAAATGTCTCTAGAAGGATCTTTAAAGAGTGTCCTGAAGGGCATTCAGTACACTTTGGTATATTAATATCTTAGGGCGGGATACAGGAGAGATGGATCCGTTCTTGCCTCTGCTACACCCTTTGATTGTGACCTTAGGCAAGTCATTTACCCTCTCTGTGCCTCAGTTTGTGAAGCACCCCAGGTTCATAGCGAGGTTTTCCTTCATTAATGATTAAGGTAATTTGAAGTATCAGAAAGTTAACATTATTGTAATTACATTTAGATAAGAGAAGCTATGTTTCAGACTATTCTTTTTGTTCCCTTAATTTCTTTCTGATCATTTTTCTTATGGTAAGACTGTCACTGCTATAGATAAGATGCACATCATTGCTAGTGACACTTGCAAGTATGATTGAATAGTGCAAATAGAACAGAACTGTTTTGCAAACTTAAGGTTTTTAGGCTTGAGTTTAACCATTATAACAAACATTAGATATGGTGTTTTACTGTAATTTATATTTTGTTTTGATTTGTTTTCATTTTCAGTTCAAGCTCAACAGCTGATGCAAAATCAGAGGAAACAGCTAATTTGGAAAAAGGAAAATCAACATTAAACAAAGTTTTGGAATCTTTTTGTTCATATCACTGGCAACAGACTTTGTCTATGTTAAAATTTTTAATACAAGATGAAAATGTTCCTATAGTTTGCAGTTGCAAGCAAACACATTTGGTCCACTCTGAAACTCCCAGTTCCCTTACTGAAGAGGATGCTCAAGTTTCATTTTGCAATTGCAATGGACATATGCTGACAAAAAGGTGCTGTTTACAAAATCAAAGACCAAACACTTGTTTACCACCTCTGTCTGTTTGTGTTAAAGATTTCCATTCTTTGTCGTGCCAAGCTGTAGCGATTGGCTGTATTAAGACAATGGTGAACAAAGCATGTAGTTCTCATAAGTATTGTGCTGAACAATTGCAAAATTATAACAGGCATTCTGTGAAAGCAGCAACGTGTACGTATTCAGCTAAGGATTGTGATCTCTTGAACAGCATTAAAAATGTAAATAGATCTCGCAGCCCATCACCGCCTCCACTGTCACCTGTACAGAGTAAAGAATTCGAATCATCGGAAGGATCAGTTACAGATTTTCCAACTTTAGACAATAACAAGCTTGAAATATCCATCAACCAGCCTCCATCCCTCTTGCCAGCTGAAGGAGGTAAAGGAGATTTTGAATATGAAGGTAAAACATGCAGAGGAAAAGAGACTGAATATTCAGATGGAACATTGCTATCAACAGACCAAGAAAGCAACAATTATTATATAAATTCTGAGAAGGCTGAGAAAGGTGAACATTCTGCCATTTTTCAAGATTTAATGGATCGTATTAATGAAAAGTTAAAATCAATAGACACTACAGATATAGCAACAAGTGTAAAACTTTCTAGCAGTGATAGGGCACCAGAAAATGATGTCAAATTAGGAGACTTCATAACCTCTCTTTTGCATAATGCTAAGGCAAGTGATTACAGCTTTATGGAGTTACTTCACCAACATGATAAACAAATGGAAAATAAAATTATCCAAACAAGATTTCGCAAACGTCAGGAAACTTTATTTGCAATGTATAATTCTCCTGATTCACCATTCATTCGAAGACAGTCTTTGCAAATCAAGAGGGAGCTTGCAAGCCTTGATGAAACTCTTGTAAGAAAAAAGTCAATTTCTGAGAGAAATGCAAAGAAATCTACCAAAAAAATTGATAAAATATATCCAAATAAAAGACACAGTTTTACTGTGGTAGAAGATGAGGCTTTGCAACATCTTGAAAGTAATCCATGCATTAATTGCCAAACCAAACCAATGTGCTTTCCAGTACACCAGACAGAGTCTTTCAAACTACCTCTTAATAATTTTCAAACCAGCTCCGGTTTTCTAGTTCTTTCAGAAAATAGTGCTATTGCAGCCAGCCAGGCGGAACTCACAAAAGCACAAGGAGATTGCGCAACCTCAAAAGGCACTGATCAGATTCTTCTAAAGGATGACAGTAATGGAATCTTGGGCAGAACTAGACGTAACATTGTGCCTCCTGGATGGTACTCTGTGTATGTAACAAACAATATTGTGTTTAGAAAATCATCCAATGCAAAAAAGCCTTTAGAAATTCTGGAAAAAATGAAAATAAAGAAAGATATTCGTTCTGAAAGGTGCATTGACATAAAGAAAATTGTGAGAGATACAAATCTGCAAGTTGTTGTAGAGCGTCTAGAAGATAGAATGAACTTAGCCAGAAAGACTAACAACTCATTGCTGGATAGTTACAAAGTAAGCCAAAAATTAAAAGATAATGCTTATGAACAGGTTATGAACCCAGCTGCTAGAAGAGGCTTACCTTTCACTCTGAGTGAAACGGGATGCACAGGACAAAGCTTCTTTCCGCATTCACATGTGCCAAGCAGCAGTAAAACCAAAACTGTGTGTGTGACAGCAAACAAACAAGAAATGGTTATAGATCAAGAAATTAATGACGGCCTTTTGAAATCCCTGACCTTTGATTCATCCAGTTCAAATTCCAATAATGGGGACTTGCATACACCTTCTGAAGCTGTGGAGATCTCATCTCCCTTACACTACTCTAGTCCTATTAAGCTTATGTTTGTCTCAGAGGTTAATAGTAGTGAAGGAGTCAAATATACTTTGACATCTGCAGCTGCATCTTCTAAAGGAAGCACAGATATTTGTTTGTTTCAGGGGCACGCAAACACTTTGTTAGACAAACAGGCCACAGGAGATCTTTCTCATGAAATCTGTGTCAAGGACTGTGATTACAATAAAAATGATTCCAAGGAGGAGTCAAGTTGTGTTTATGTGGAAGCAGTTACAGGCTCTTGTCCAGTTAGTCAAGCTAACTTAAATGACTCAAAACAAAATGATGATACTGTGGATAAATCAAGCAGTACCAGTGAATTGGTTTTAAAAAGAAAACCTGGTAGACCAAAGAAAATAGGTCCTCAAGTTGTTAAACAGGTTAAGAGACCTATTGGACGGCCTCCAAAACCAAAAGTAGACGTGACTGAAAGCACAGAACGTAGACCTGAGCTTAGCAGTGATGGTAGAAGTACCAAATCTGATGCAGCAGTAATGGACGGAGTTAACAGCAACAAAAATATTACTGTGACAGTTGTTTTTGGAAGGTCAAGAAGAACCAAGAGACATGTTTCTGAAGGTAACCTAAATGTGATCAGCATTCTGCCCACACAACACATTGATTCGAATTTTGCCAATGACCACAGCAAAGCGAGGCACAATGCAGAAAGTGAAAATGCTTTGACTGAAATAGTAAAAGCCTTACAGAATTCTTCCACTGAAAACGAGGTCTCTGGTTATGACTACGTCAGACCTATCAAAAGTAACCTAGCATCCCCACATCCTTGCAGCAATATTATACGGCCAATTAAGAAACCGTTAGCCACCATTCGAAAACCTGGTAGGCCAGCAAAAGTAAAAATCTCCGGCATATCAGTGACTGTTAGTAGAGTTTCACCTCAGGAAAGGAAAGTGAGTATTAGCAACTGTTTGCCTCCTTTGCAACAACAGAATGTGTTAGAAAAAAATATACCACAGGAGAGAAGAAATCAACTGTGCAATAACATGGGTCAAGTAAAGAGCATGCAGAAACATTCTAGAGAGGATGGATCAAACAATGTTATTACAACGGTGTCAAGAAAACGTGAAATTCCATTGAGACATTCTGCTAGAGACAGAAAACCCTCACTGCATTTTTTACATTCATTAGCATCTTCTAGTGCATTTACTTGTAGAAGTGCCTTACTACATAAATCTTACAAACTCCATTTGAAAAAAGCTAAAGATCGAAAGGAAAAACATCGGCAGTCAAGTCATATCACAGCATCCAAAGATACCTCAGAACTGAGAAATTCAGGAAATGCAAAAAAGGATCTTAAGGATGGTGAATTCAGGCCCATTAATGAAGTATCATCAGATCCCATTTTTTCATCAAATCCCTCTCTCAGGTGGTGGGCGACTTCCACTTCAAGTGACACTTTGTTGGAAGAATTAAATAATAGATTTGAACAGATAACTAATACCTGGTTGCGAGTGGGGGGAAATGAGTTTGATAGATGTGTATGTGAAAAAAGGGATCCCATTGAACAAGACTGTAATACTGAAATGTCAAACCCTTTAGACTCCTGCCTTGTAGAATTTGAAACATCACCTATAAAAATGCTTTTTCAGAAAAAGTGTAATATGAATGAACTCTGCACCTGGTTTATGCAAACTACAGAAACACAGTCTCTTTCTCTAGTGAGAAAGGCAAATGCTCGCAATCCTTTAGAAGTAGTTAGTACTAGAGAGATAAAGATGGAAACAAAACAGTCTGATCTTAGTACTTGTCCTTTCAGAAAGCACTTTAAAAAGTTTGCACTATCCTCTCCTTCAAAACCAGCAGGGAAGTTACAAATACTACATAACATGGTGAGGTCTCCAGTCTTAAGCATGAAAAGTAATTTCACGTTTGGCAGATTAAAAAGAAATGAATTTAAAAGGTTACAGCGTGATAGGTGGGGACAGACAAAAAAACTCTATAATCAGGCTCCTGGAGGCTGGAGATCAAAAAAGAAAAATTTGCAGTTCTTTTGCCAAAGCCAGTTGTTTAAAAGCACAAGTGGGGAAACCAGTGATGAAATACTCAAGCTCCAGGAAAAAAATACGGTAGAAATCCAGCCCTCTCAGAGTTTGGTAGAATCTCAGAGTAGCCTCTTGCCAACTGAAAATGAAGCCAGAGATGCATTTGTTCAACAGATGATGGGAGCTTCTGACTTTAACCCACATCCCGGTTTAGCAAAGATACTGAAGTCACATGCAGAGACAAATGGAACAATTTGTTGCCAACAAAATGTTAGAAAAGAACAAGGCCAAGATAAACTGTTTCAGAATACGTGGAAAGCCAAAACCTTTAAAGATTGTAGAATATTTCTGAGAAAAATCAACCATATTGATCAGCACCACTCATTTAAGTTAAATAATATCATTTATTCTCCTGAAGCTGTTGAAAGTAAAAGCAGTCAGGCCTATTTGGAAGAAAAAACACATCCTCTTTTAAGGTCCCATTCTACTAAGCAAAGTGCATTAAAGAAACAAGAAAATGAAATGGAAACAGCTAAAGGATCTAATTCTTCTCATGTGACTGAAAGACTGGATGACCAGTTTCACAGCAGAAAATTAAGTAGTGGTATAAACCATGATGATAATCCTGCTGGTAGCTCTGAAGTTCTTATCAGAATAAATAAAAGAAAAAGTCCTCAATGGGAGACCACTGATACAAATGTAAGAAAAAGGCATAAGAGACAATCATGCAGTAGTGGACAAATGGCAACTTATTACCCAAAGTGCCAAGTAGGTAAGTTCCTGTTCCCCCCTTCACCTTAAAATTGCAATCTTAAAGAATTGGAGAAGTCAAACAACTAAGCATTTGGATTTTTTTTTTTTTTTGCATGATATTAATTTTAATTTCAGAGAAGTCATGAAGTCAAACATTGTATAGCATCAGAATAATACAGAAAGTGCAATTATAAAATGTATATAAGATTTTACAAAAATCTTTCAGCTACAATAGGTGTGTTACTTTCTATTATGGCTGTAACCCACCAAGTCAAAAGAAAAAGCTAACTCATGTAGTTCAGACAGATGACAAATCAAGTTCTGACATACCTGAAGTCAGTTGCAACTGGTTATTGATTTCAAAAAGAACAGAATTTCATTCCACTGTGTAGTTTCTCATATTGTGAGAAAGGGTAAATTATAAAATGAAGCAGAAAATCAGTGTATTAACATATAGCTGTTTTTAAAAAATGTCATTGAATGATTTCCATTGTAAATCTGTAGTGGTTTTATAATTATATAGTAAAAAATAGTACTATGTACTTCTGAGAAGTATTCATTCAGAGATCCGTTTTAGTATCAATTCAATGCCAGATGAAATCTGCTGACTCTAAAGGGTTTGTGCATTGAATCCTTACAAAACAATTTAAAATACAAAATTATTCTACATAAGTACAATATACAGTTACTATGCTAAATGAATTGGCATGCAATCTTTTTAAGCCAGTGTGAAATTAAATCAATTTTTAAAGCTAGATATTTATAATACATTATCATTCAACTGTGATCCTAGAAAGGCCATTATAGTACTTACAAAGAGGGTACATCTGTGAAGTTATTTCTTCTGGTGGGTGAAGAGATGTCCATAAACAGAAGTCTCAACTCATTTCAATAAACTAAGGTGCGAATACTCACCAAGTAAAAAAAATAGTTCTGCAATAGGAATTAAGTTACTGCAGAATTATTCATTTGTAGAAACAATATTGTATTAGCTAATCTGATTATATTGCCCACAGAATTAAAAAACACAACTATTCAAAGTATCAGAGCAAAATCTTATGTCCCCCTTTGTATTCTATATTGTAGAAAACTATCCCTGATAATAAACTGAAGAGTTAATTTAAGTTGTAATATAAACAATACTATGGCTCTTGTATACTTTATTTCTTTTGTGCTTTCTGTGATATATAAAATTCTTCATGTTAAGCTCATTCAATGTAACACCACTTTTCCAAAGTATGGCATTTTTTCTCTTTAGACTGCTTTGTATTTTAATTCACTGATTTGGGCCCAAACTCAACATAAAAAAACCTTGTTTTTAAGAATTTCAAACTCTGACACAAGATTGCTGTTTAAAAAGCCAGAACTAGAAAAGGAAAAGGTAACATGTATTTCTTTTTTGCAAATGAAGAAAGAGCTCTCTCATATTTTTATCCATAATTTTGACTGTAATTCAGAAAAGTTTGCATTCAAATTATATTTATCTTTAAACCTTGTCTTGCTATGGCAATGTAAGACCTGTTACTGTGATGTGGTCTCATGTTAGTTTTAATTGGGACTCAACTTTATTTACCTGATTACTTTCGTCCTTTAGTTTTGGATCTTTAGGAAATCTGATAACTATTTTGATATTTTACATTATTTCATTTACAATTTTTGTTATTTTCCCTTTTACTCATAGATTCTCATATCAATCATTGTCTTTAGAAAGGATATGACAGAAAATTCATTGATAAAGAAAATGTTGAATGACAATTACCATTCTGGATTTTTCTCCAAACTTGTAACCCCAAATCTTTTTTAGGGGTACTGTTACAGTATCAGGGAATTGTCTGATATAGAAGATGTCTTGTTTTGGCATGTTGATTCAACATTGTGTACTGTCTGCACCAGCCAAGGAAATCATATAAGCATTTTTAGTCTAGAGTATAGCTACTGGCTAAAAAGAAGGAACATGAATGATTTCTAGCTGTGCGTGCACGTGTTTTCAAACATAATTCCTGCATCTGGAAGTTTAATGCACATGCAAACATCATTATTCATTCATGTTCTTTGGACTGTATTTTTGTTGATGTGGTATCATAAATTACACCATTGTTCTGTTGTCATGCTTGAAGTGTTCTTATATACACATTTATGGTGAATATTTAAAGTTTTACTTCAAGTTTTACTGATCTTGGTGTCTTACCAAGTGTTCTTGAAAGAGAGAAGTGTTGTGATGCTGTTTTATTGTGAAGCATTGTGGCGGGTAGGCAGAATGTCCTTACTGAATTTTCATGGATACTCAACTTTTGTTAGAATGTGCAAGTGGGAATAAAACAATTGAGTTCATACAGCTCAAGGTAGTATCAAGCAACTAGAACTAGCCATGTACTCATTGCAGCAACAGAAAAGAATTAGTCACTTTTTCATATTTCCTGTTTTATTCAAGATAAGGTGGATGGTAGATACATTGATCCATGTGCTGTTTGTTACTACTTGACTTCTGCACTGTTGCTTCAACAATGCCTTTGATGGGGCTCTTCCCTTTTACTGTAAATCTGTGTTCTGATCATTTTAATTTCTTCAGCAACACTGAAACATTATTGTCTGTGGTGGCAAAGAAAGTTACATAAGCATGTTTTTAGGAAAGCATTTATGTTTTCTTTTCATGAGAGTGGTTCAGTGCATTTCCTTACAACACTGAAGACCACATTCACATTGGCCAAACTAGATCCAAAAAGCCTTCAAGAGAGCCAAGCTAAATTTAGAGAAACTATTATCCAACAGTAAAAGGAGACACTATAAAAGACTCCATTTTAGGACTTAAAATGTACAGTGTTTTAAAAATCCGCTTCAGGGGGTGTGGGTTTATCACAGATGCAAACGAGGCTGTGGACCTACTACAGTAGCAGGCAGTACTGTATGCTATGATGACATCACATACCTGTTTACTTACCCTTCGTATCAGGGTGGCAGTTCACATAGAAAAACTTTTTAAAATCAGTTACAATGACTTGAAGCTAGGATATTTTCTTCATCTAAAAGGAACTTTTTCATTTTTTCCCTTATAATTTGGCTTTTCTTCAAGTGGTCTGGAGTTTTTGAAGAAAAACTATTGTATTTTCAATTTTAATTTTTCATTATATTTGAATGCTGGTTTTAAATACTGTATTAATGAGATCATGGTAGTACTTACAATGAGAATTTGCTAATCTTTGTAATAGTTTCAAAGTTCACTACAAGAGTAAGGAATCTAACTATAAAAACTTGGTCTTTTTATGAGTCTTAACTGGTCTCTTGATTGTGCACATAAAATAACATGTGTGTTGAGATAACAACGGACAAAACTTTTCTTGAACTTGACTTCCATTACCGTAAGTTTTCCTAAAATTGAGAGGGGAAATCTTCTGAACTCTTTTTACACATCTATATGAGTATGGCATTAATATTCCAGTATTGTTGCTTATTTCTCTTACGGTAGTGCAATCCAGTAGCAATAAGGCTGCACAATGTGAATTGCTTTGCTACTACTGTGGAAGACATTAGTCTCATACCAGTGATCTAGTGACAAAACTGATTGATTTTAGCAAGTCTCTTCAGCCTTCTCTTTCGTGAAGGAGTGCATTTCACACTCCTAATGTGGAACAAATATAAAATATTAGGTTAGGTAAAATGCAAAAGAGACATGGTGTAACAGTCATCAAATCTGTTGATTTTGAGAAATCCTTTTCAACAGCCCTGTCTTAGCTTTTTTTCACAAAGGCTTTTCATCAGAAAGTTAACTGGCTTCAGAATAAGTTTCGCCTGTGCTGCAGAGTAAGCAGATAGCAATATTCATAACTGTAATTGCCAGACAAGAAGTTACTTCTTCACAGACAGCCATAAAACAAACAAAAGTAATAGAAAATGTAGAAACAATATTGAAATGAATGACTACTCTCAGTAGTGGGCCATTTTTAATACATAAGTATAAAAGCAGAAAGGTAGTCTTGATATGTAGTTCACTATATATGTATAATAAATCTTGTCTCATTTAATGAACTTAATGATCTCTCCCTCATTCCCCTTAGTGCAACACCAGCAGCTCCAGTACCACAGTCTAATACTCCATCTTGTTTTACACTCTGGAATTCCACATGCCAAATGCAATAATACAGTCTTTCCTTTCCTTGTCTTTCTCTCCCATCATGTGATCTGGTGTGAGGTGTATAAATTTTGGGTGCTGTTTTGTTTTAAACTGTGGTCATTTACATATTGCCTTGTAGTATGCTCTTCCTCATGTGTTTTTTGAGGGTTCTGGGCTAAGGATTTTTACTTTTGCTTCTTTGAATAGTAGACTTCTTTCAAAGAAATCAACTCTGAAGTCTTTCATTTCCATCACCTGCAAGGAAATGTCTGTAGTGGAGTGTCATGATCATTAAAGCCTTTGTGTAGGATTTATATATCCAGTTTTATACATACATGGGGTGGGCTTTTCCATCATTTTATTCTGTATTGTTTTGTTATCTTTTTTTAATTCAATTTCATCAAAAATTGGGAAACTCATACTTCCCTATTTATCTGTCCTCAGTCCTGAAGAAATGGTTAGATTTCTCAACTTTCTTCAGGGAACTGATAATACTATATAGATATAAACAGGCTTCTGTCTTACTGCTTAAGCCTTTCTCCACAAGAGAATATAGTTTTTCCAGGCCTACCAAGCACTTTTGGAAATATGACAAGTGCATACCCTTTGTAAAATCCACTCTTCTGTTAAGAGTTTACTGCCTTAAAGTAAAGCTTCAGTTGATGTTAGATAGAAAAGGATAGCAGTCAGTCAGCACAGCCTGTGATGATGTAACTTGTAAATAAAGTATGGAGTCCGGCCATCACAAAGAAGGATAATTAAACTGAAGTAATTCCACATTTTGGTGTTGAGCCATGGGAAAATATTCCTGTTCAAGAACGAGGCTTTAATTCATAAAGTCACATGTATGGTACCTTAGTTTGCATTCCTCTATCATTTCTATGCTAAAGCTAGTGGTGGTTTTTTTTCTTTCAACAAAGTTTTGTAAAGTGTCTTTTACTAGAATTTTCAGTAAGTTACATTCAAAAACTGCAGATTATAGTTCCAGAATCGAGAGGAAGATTTGCGATGGTGTGAGATGACTGTGCTGTTGTTTGTGTGTATTCCCGGGTAGATTTTCCTTCCCGAATTCCCTTTTCTCTCAATGAAAAGAGAGTTGTAGTCTATCCTTTGATAATTCAGCACCTTCTTCAGATTTTCAAGCCAAATATAATGCCACATTTATTCACTGTTTGTCCTTTTGCTAGCGATGTCCTTTTGTTCTGCTATAATTACACAGTTGTACCTTGAAGACATTGTTTAAACATTTGAGACTAATAGAAATGTTTTCATTATTTTGAAGTATTTCGGGAGAAAGTCTAAACATTTGTTTGCGGGGCATTACAGACTGGTGCTAAATCTTATGAACTTCTCAGAAATTTTGTTTCAGATGTAGGTAAACATTTGGTAGCTGTTAGAGACTATATTTCATTTTTTAAGTTCCTTCCTCCTTGTATTCATTTGGTAACTGGATATTAATTTAATACAAATAATATTTTTGCCATATTTTAAGGACACCATTTTCTTATTACAAGGCTTTTTTCCTCTGGTGTTTCCTGTAGTCAACATGAAAAATTGAAAGACTCTCTGCCCTTTGAAATGGCCTTGAATCTTAAGTGTTCCCTGGCATACTGAGTGTTTCTGAAAGCTGGTGACAGCCTTCAGGTTCTAATTAAGCCAGATGTTTTTACAATTATCAACAACCAATTAGATGGATGTATCTGAATGGAATTTTTTTTATATGGGAAGCCCAAGATTTTAAGAGCAGCATTTTGCATTCACATGTACACAACACTCCATCATAGCTTGATGGTTTTACCCTTAGAGGTAATGGAGGTAGTGTCATGCCTTGTGGTCTCAATTATGGTGTTCTTGAGTAGAAAAGAAAGTTTATGGACATTGACAAAGTTTACTTCCTAGTTATTTAAAAGAGACTATATTTCAAAATAAATGAGAAGAAAATGAAGAAACAATATATCTAGGGGTTATTGCTGACTGTTTTCTAGACCCATTGGTTTTGTGTGCAGCAGCATCCAAAGAAAGCCAACAGCATGTGAGGGCATCCTCAGCTTGCATGGGCAAAACCATCTGTCCTGTCACTGTACGTGACCTTAGTGTGTCCACATCCTCACTGCTCTGTGCAGTACCTGGCCCCTTTTCCACTAGTTCACGTATGCTGACTCCCAGAGAAGTCAAAATTTTTTGTAAGGCTGAATGTGCTCCTTATACAGAGCAGTGATATGCCGTATGCTCAAGGACTGCAGAAACACACAACTTCGCACCCTGAGATGTATTTTTTTAAATTGCTATTGTTTGAGATAGAAAAGGTGTAGTCTCATTTCCATATTTTTTTTTAATTTTGATCTTCTAAGAAGAGACAAGAATGATCAGGATTTAGTTATTGTACACTCTGAAATATTAAATCTTTTAAATTAAGCAGTAAATATGTTACCAGCACTTCAAGAGTAGTTAAGAGGACCGGGGGGGGGGGGGCAGAAGGTAATGTAATTAAAGATGAAGAATAGCATCTGAATTTTCAAGAAATATCGCTAGTTTATCATACAAAGAATGTTTTTAAAAAATAAATACTGTTTTCTTCTTTTTCACTGGGGTTTGAGCACTGTTGGCCTGTCTTTGAATTCACTAGTGAAAGCAGAACTGAATATGCCATGGCTGCAATTCGTGTTCGTGTTGCAGAAGCACCTGTAGCCAACTTCCACAGAGCACATGCATGGAAACTGATTGACTGAGTCAATCCCAAGTGAATAAAAACAAAACAGATGGTAATTGCTGGAATAGTAAACAGATGGCTTCAGAATTGGAAATTCTAACTTTTTTAGAGACCATTATGTAAGATCAGTAAATGCCTGTTGTCTAGGAAGTTAAAAGGACCTCCATCCTCTTACAGGTGCAAGCACCGGTAGTGGAGAACTCCAGGAGGATGTAGAGTAGTAGATACTCTACAACCTAATTCCAAGCTCTACTGAAACAGGCTTCATGGCTTCTGGTAGCATCAGTCTGTAATCTGCAGTTCTTCCTGACAGGAGGGTTGCTGTGTGAAACATCTCTTTCTTTTGCCAGAAATGCTTAATGCACTGTGCACCTTTCATAAGCAGAGCGGAATAAAATTTAGAGTAGAATCTATTGATGGCTTTGCCTGCTTCTGTTTAATTTTACTCCTTAATTACATCCTCCGCTTTAAAAATACTATTTAAATACACCATTTTCATACCTTGTTACATCAACAGCTAGAAAATAAATCACTACAGGTAAAAGAATGAAGAGCAAGATGAAAGACTAGGTTCTTCTTGGTTAACGAATATGTTAATGCAGATCTCTAACTATATTACTTTCCACTTTATTTTCACCAAGATAAATTTTCCTAAAATAGTTGAGATTTTTACATTGATGTTACTCATACTGGGGAACTGAAAAAAAGACATTAACATTTTTCTGTTCCTGTTTTTATGCATTCTCTTAAAATGCTTAAACTCTCAAGTTTCCTGGAGTTCTTTTGTAAGAGGTAAATTGCTGCATGACAACTACCAGCATATACTTCACTTCTAGTTTTGCAAATTCAGTCCTGCCTTTTTTATACTTTGTGCAGAAACCTGTATAAAAACTAAAAGATAAGGAGTAGGATGATCTCTTGGAGAGGAAACCCATTTTAGTCAACTATTCAGAAAGTGATGTTTGGTAGTGTTACAGCACTCTGCATTTTGTTTTGCAGTCCAAGCAAATGGGAAGGAATTATGCTGACTACACCAAATCCTAGTATACATTCTGTTACTGCTAGCAGTGGTGTTTGGAAAATGGGCCATACCCACTTAATACAATTCCTAGTTTAAATACAGAAGTAACATGCCAAATTAGTTGAGAAGCCTGAACCTTTAGCTTTTTCTGTTTGACACTTGCCCAGCATTAAAGAAGTTTTATGTATCTACTGCTTTAAAGACAGTAGAGATGTTCTTTAAAGTACTTTGCAGGTATATGCTACTTCATAGTTTGCAAGTTCTTGATTCCTAAGGCATTCATGTTTCTTTCAGATAACAACAACCACAAACCACCCCCCAAAAACAGTCCACCAAAACAAAACAAAAAATGACAACAAACCCCAAAACAAAACAACATTTCAGCCATTTTCCTTCATTTAGCTGTTGATTATTTCTGTTAAGAGCTTAAGTTTTGCTACCTGGCCTTGCCTGGAAAGCACATAATCAGAAAGTGTGAGGAAAGCTGCAAGACTTCAGAAGTCAGCCCTAGCACCATCTCATATATACTCTTATATGATTATGGTCATAACAAAAGACTTTGACTTTCGTCACAGAAAGTGAGAGCAAAGGTTCAAGTCTGAAGAAGTTGTAAATTCAAGACAATAACCTTGCTGACTAAAGTCTTCTCTGTCACCTATGTTTGCACTCTGTGTTTCCTATGGGAAGGAGAAGATCAGAGTAACAAGAGCGTGTGCAAACCAGAAAAGAAAGAAAAGGGCAAAAGGCAACAAGACAAAAGAGGCAGAAGAATAAGGACACAAGGAAACACAGGGTATGGGAGCAGTACTCCAGTTACAGAGGGTTAGGAACTAGGCTTAGCAAATTAGAAATGCCTGTTCCACGGTCATGTTAGAAAGGCACACAGCCTTCTAGAAAGCTTGCATAAAAAGAATGAAAACTGTGTTTGGGATGATCTGTGAAAAATAATGAATTGACACTTCAGCTGTGACACAAGCTGTCTTTCCCTCTTGCCCTGACATAGGAAAAAGTGTAATCAAAGTCAGTCAATAGTATTTGAGTAACACAAGCTAGTATGTTTCAGGTTATAGTCTTATAATTACTGAATGGCTTCAGCAAGCCTGTTCACCCTTGTGAACACTGTACATCAGCTGATTCAATCCTTGATAATTTGCACCTAAGTCCTGTGATGATCTGGTTTCCTGAAATGAAGCAAGAGCCATTAAGAGATATTGTTGCTGCTTGAACATCTCTTTGATAGGAGAAATGGTGTGTGGGTAGTTTATAGAATGATCATTACCTCCTACACTTAATTAAAATACACAGAACTATATTTTTAGTATTTCAGTAATTAGAAATATTTCCAGCTTTGTGTCATTCTTGCAGTTCTTGAAATCTTTGAAAAGGTCAGTGAGAAACAATGAATTGCACATAGGGCACAGATCACTGCAGGAGGTAGGCAGGAAAAAAAAATAGTAGGAATAAAGAAGTTTGAAATTAGGATTTCCAAACTTTACCTTCTTGTCTTCTGAGTGTGCACAATTACAGTGCTTTCTATATTAAGGAAGAAATTCTTCATGATGAGGGTGGTGGAAACACTGGAACAGGTTGCCTGAAGAGGTGGTAGATGTCCCAACCCTGGAAACATTCAAGGTCAGGCTGGACAGAGCTCTGAGCAACCTGATCTAGTTGAAGATGTCCCTGCTCTTTGCAGGGGGGTTGGACTTCATGACCTTTAAAGATCCCTTCCACACCAAACTATTGGCAACAAGAGTATGATTCAATCTACACTTATGCCCTAGTCTGCTTAGTGATCCTCAGAAAGGGCTGGATTTCTTTCCCTTCGGGTATTACTTATTTTCCTAAATTTGAAACAAAATAAAAACTGTCTATATATTAGTCCTTTCATGGCTGTACTAAATTAACAATGTCAACAAAAAACCCAACCCCAAATTCTTGCCCAGTTCCTGCTCTGTTTTTGCTCTAGTCAGCTGGACAGAATTTAAGAAAGGCCAGCCTGCAGAACACACCTCTGCCTGTGCAAAGGAACAGCACGAGCAGGAGTCGGTCCTAGGACAGGCTCTGCGAATTGACAGAACCTCAGCTATTTCAGCACGAACCAGCCTGATCCAGCTTTACAAAACGGAGAGCGCAGCACAGTCAGGTTCTGATCTCCGTGTTTCTGGGACATAGTGCAGTAAAGCAACATGAAAATGCCCACGGTATACGCAATCTGCCACCACCTCATCTTGCCTCTTGTCAGTTTGCTTGTTTGCAGGGGAAGAGGAAAGTGTACTAAACTTTTTCTCATTTTTTTCCCCTCTCCCATCCCCACTTCTTTTCTCCCAGCACACTACAACTGAAAGTCTCGGAGCCGCAGAATTCAATAGACATGAACACAGAAAATGAACATTTGAAGTCGATAAAGATGTGCCTTAATCAGCCCACTGAGTGGAATCTGAGTTTTTCAGCAGCATCTCTCGCCAGCTGTAAAGTTTTTAACCAAAATCTCAAAACTGATGAGAACAAATAGATTGCAGCTGTTCTTGCACTATTATTTTGTACATTGTTCCTGATTTTTTTTCTGCTGAATAATAAGCATTTATTACATTGATCTTGAAATGATCTTGTGTGATTTGGCTTTATATTAATACTAGCATTATTCATTTTGATGTACTTTTTCTTTTTTAAAATATAAAATTTCACATCTGACCATCATGAAATTCTTGCAGTACAAATTTATATCAGAATCAGATGTTCCCCTTTAATAGTATTGTGATTTTTCTATGTTCTTTAATTATTATTTCCCAGTTTTATTTTTTGCACGAAAATTAATATATTATGTAATTTGTGGCATAGGTCACTATGTAATGATTTATGGTAATAACAATTCAAATTAATCTGCAACAGGTGGAGACCAACTACCTCGAAGCAAAGCAGTAAAAAGAAAAGATTTGAGGAGATCTCCTTCTCAAACAGATTGAAATGTATCGAACAACCAGTTTGTTTCTGCAGTATGCTTTCATCTTCATATATCTTGAGAACTTCTGTGTGACAGTGTTTAATGAGCGTAATGTCTAAAAGAAAGGCCAAGCCTGCAGGAGAATCTCTCGAAAGATTGTCATTCAAGAAAATTTGTATCTGCACTTTTTGAGGTTTCTGCTAAATGGTCTTTCTTCCCCTTTTGTTTTTTTGAATTTATGCCTGCCACCAATTAAAATGGATGTAAATGCTCTTCCTATTTCTTTTTTTTCCCTGTGTACTTTGGAAATTCAATGTAAACATCAAAATTTTAAACTCTACTCAAAGAAGTAGTAAATGGTTGTAGCTGACTACATTGTAGACATTCCATGCTTAGATCAGCTTTAGCAAGGTTCATGTACTTGATTCATCAAAACTTTATTATTAATAGAGCTATAACAAAAGTGTTAGAATAAAACCATATGCTGTATTTCTCTTTTCTGGAGTCATACATTCAATAGCTAGAGTAGAGTTTTCTTAATTCAACTTTTTAACAAGTTGTCTGTCCTTTACTTACCAAGAACTAATTTTCCACAAGGGAATTTCTTTGGAAGACACTGTATTTTATAAAACAAAGGTTTTAAGGATTGACTTAAAATTACCATCTTACTTAACAAAGCGAAGATGCAATTCTTCTTTACAGAAGTTTGTTGCTTTGCAGGTGCAATCCAGTAACAGAAATAAAAAGATTGCTGTGAATTCTGGTAAGTCTTACAAGATCCCACAAGGGTACTGAGTCACTGAAGTGTTGGACAGTGCAGAACATGATTAAAACAATGAACATTCATCATCATGCGACACTGTCTAGAGGGTCTTTATGTATCTCAGCTGTTTAATGCACTTGGATTCTGTGGGGCAAGAAAGCCAAAAAGAGAATTAAACTCCCTGGGGAGAGGCACTGAAGTTGACTTCAGTGGAGCCCCACCAAAGCACATGGAACAGTAAGGAGCCAGGGCTATCCAAAGAGGAACATTAAAAAAGTCTTACAAGCAGTGGAACTAATGCAGCTGGTATCTTGGTCATGTGCCTGAAGGAGAAGATGCCACATGGATTTTCTTAATTTCAAAGACCGAGCGAATACCAGAACCTTTCTGTTACGGACACATCTCACCTCCAAGCAGCTGTTTTTGTTAACTTCTAATGATTATGATCCCTTCCATATTGAATTTCAGTTGGCTGATGAGTTCATAAGGTTTCAGGTAGGAGTCAGATACAGGCATAACCACAGCTCACTAACCACTTAAGTCGGACAAAATAAGCGTTCTTGGTGCAGCACTCACCCTTCATCTTGAGATAGCGACCAGCCATAGGAGATTATCAAGAGAAAGTATTTTAGTTTGTAGTCTAAAGAGACTGATTAGGCAAGCAAACAAAAACAATCACAAAAGTGGTTTTAAGAAACAAAAATTAGTGTAAGAATACACATGGGATGACTTTAAGTTTGTCAACAGATAACCACTGCTATTTTATCATTATTTAATAAGGAATCAAGTCCAGGTCTAGTTTGGCTCACATTTGACAGCCTTAAACAGCCAGGAAGTTATGTACTTTCAACCCATAGAATTAAAGTAAACAAAAATGAGCAACATTATTTTAGCTAGAAAGAGTTATGCATACTAAGTCACGATTTTTTCACTGAAGGTGTAAGATACTTCCAGACTTGGCTCCTTATCACCTTTGGATGTACTCTACTGCTCCCATATGCAACTTGCTCAGAAAGTCAGCTGCATACATTTAAACCCTGATCACTGCTCATAATCAGCTTTGAAAAATACAACACACATCTGATCACCCTACACTGCAATTAAGCAGCCATCCCTCCTCAAAAGATGAAGTAATTTTGCAAGAGCATACCAAATTTCCTACTGCACAGACAACCCTTCTCTTGACAGGGAGCAGGGCAAGGCAAGAGCCCAGAGGGGCTGGAAATTATGTGCCAGTTGCTGCTCAAGTTTCTAGCCTGAAAGAGGATCACAGGGTAATTCAGGCATAGAAGGACCTCAGGAGGTCTGTAGTTGTACATCCTGCTCAGAGCTGGTTGTTAAGGTCTTTAGCTAGTCAGGGCTTAAAAACCTCCTAGGACAGAGCCTGCACAGCCTCTCTGGGCAACTCTTTCCAACTGTTCTCAACTTGTTCCACTGCCCTTTTCTGCTTATATTCCAGTCTGAATTTCAAGTTACACCCACTGTTTTTTGTCCTCCCATCACCTAGCCTAGTGGGAGGTGTCCCTGCCTGCGGCAGGGGGGTTGGAACTCAATAATCTTTAAGGTCCTTTCCAACCCAAACCATTCTGTGATAATATGCAACAAAGAGCCTGGTTCCTCCACAGAGTCCTTGTGGGTAACTGGGGCTCTTCCCAACACCCACAGGCTGAATAAGCCCAGCTCCCTCAGCCTCGCCCCACAGGGTAATCAGTCCAGCCCCCTGACCAGCTTGGGGGCCTCCACTGAACTCACTCCGGTTTGTCAGTGTCTGTCTTTTAATATTAATATGTAATATGCTGTCCATTAATACACACCAGTGAAGCCATATCCACAGCAGAAGCATACACTGATTGAGAGGCGACTTCAGGGAAACCTGATCAAAAGATTGGTACAGCAATCCTACGAGATGCCAGAGACAGAACCCGTATGCGTGGCAAGACACGACAGAACAGCAAGGCAGCAAAACTGAAGGTCTTCAATTTATTCAGGAAGGCATTCCCAGAGAAGCCTTCAGAAATTATTGCTCCTGCTTTTAACCAAAAATAATAGTGGACTAGCAGCAGTTTTTGAAAGTGTACTAGTAGCAGAAGGGCAAACCACTCACAAGAGCGAGGGCGAGAGAGAATTTGTAACTGAAATTTTAAAAAATAACTAAACTTTAAAACACAAGGGAAGCTCTGATTGACAATCAGCTGAGAAAAACTGAAATACATACTTCACCCTTTTGAACTATGTTCAGGCAGCTTTCACAGGGACAGACACTGTCTCTGATCTCAAGTGGTTGCACATACGCAAACTCACTAAAACACAAGCTGGGGATTTGAAGAAAAGGATTATCAAAAGAGGGAGCTCAGGACTTCAAAAATTCTGTTCAAAATGATGAATAAAAATAATTAATCACAGTTACATAAGCTTCTGAATAGCAAATATCAGCAGAAAAGTGTGTCATGGCACTTTGTGGTTTGACCAGTTTCCAACAAAAACTGAAAGGGAGGAAAAGCAATTCAATCCTGTCAGTTTTCTATATGCAAGCTTGAAAATAGCGTAATAGTTTGGCCATTACCCTTTGGGAACACAACTTTTCACTTGTGTCCCTAAGCCATTTCTGAGAATTATCAAAGATCATTTACAGTATATTTACCTATTTTAAATGCAAGTTCCTCAGAAAGCTACATTTGGCATCAGTAGTTGAGATGCGCATGTGAAGCAATCAACATGAGTTTTCTCCAACTGTCTTGGAAATGATCTATTATTGTAACAAAGACAGATTTTTTGTTTCCAAATAAAAAAAAAAGCATTTCCAGAGTAAATCTGCTATCTTCTATTGTCTCTATAAAAGTCCTGACTATTCCTAGGTATGTCATTAGAAAAAGGTTTGTGAACTTAAAAGCTACAAAGAAATCACAGTTGCACACCACTTTAAAAACACAGTACACAGATCTTATGAAGTATTTCATTTTTTTCCCTTTCTCTACTGAAGTATTAATTTCCTTATTGGATCTTATTTTGTACCACAAATATTTTTATGCTTTTCTAAAAGCACATTACCAATTTTATATAACAAGGTCAAGATCAGTAGCACCCTTCGAGGCTTAGGTTTATAAAATCGGTAACTCAGTTTTGCCATTTTGACATTATTTAAAACCAAGTGGACACATACCTGCAGGAAGCAGAATTCAGAATTAAGATTAATTCTTTTTTACATTAACATCAACAATAAAACCTGGTCAGCAGATGTACAGGCTAATAAATGAGGAAAGTAGGTTCATTAAAGGTAGGTACATTCAAAATTGCTGCCATCAGAAGCAACCACTCCAGGTCAAACATTCTCTCTGAATAACATTAAATATCAAAACAGTTTTAACTATTAAGTACTTACCACCAACAGCAATTTTTATTTGCAGATAAAAAGCATTCTTCTCTATAAAGTGAAAAGAAAAAACAAACCCAAACCAAAACCCAAGTTTTGTTCAGGTAATATTTTAATATGTTTTTATTACATGAATGATGGACTTTGTATCAAGAAAATAATGAAAATCGCCTAATTAAAAAAAATTAGAGTTCCTAGAAAAATCTGGAATTATAAAGGATTGAAATATAAAAAGAGTTAAATATGACTTAACAGTAAAAGAAATGTTATTTTTCAAGTCTGATGTTAACTACCAGCATTAGCAAAGGATGCTATCTCTCCTTTTGTCTTCATTGCTCTGCTTCCCTATTCAAAATTCTTGAAAGATTCATTCTTGTTTTTTCAAGTGCCACTGTTTTTGCTCGTCTTGAAGGCCTTGAACTTGACATTGGGACTGATTCTGGAATTTCATCACCACTGAAATGTAAAATATTTAAAGTAAGGCCAAAAAGACTAAGCGAACTGAAGAGTTTTTGTATTAACAAACTTGAAACTTGGTCTTAAAGAGCAAAAGTACTTATTACTTACAAACTTTTTATTTTTTGAGAATAATATATTAATGTTTTCCAAGTGATATAGCAGTATCAGTAAAGATAACCAAGTGTTAGCAGTTGCAAAATAAGCAAAATCCCCAAAAGATTAGGTGGTATCAAAGTAAACACTGAGTAGGCAAACAGGAATGATTGACCCTGGTCACCCTAAAGTCAGTGGATTACTT
>NW_010126078.1:12451-20679 GCF_000699245.1 Pterocles gutturalis | reverse complement strand
CACAGCTGAAAATTACAAAGATAATGTCATTTTAATGTTTATATCAGACAAGATCATAAGGGAAGGAATGCAGTCATTTTGAAACGCTTATCAACTACATGTTGAAAAATAAGCAACCAAAATATGGGAAGGGGAAATAGAATTTAAACTTTAAAAAATCAATTCGTCCACAGAACAGTTATTTAAAAAGCAGAAAAAAGTAATTGGAAGAAGAGTAATAATGTAAGCCAAAAATCTCTTTTGTAGGTTAGAATGTATGTTAATTCTACACGCAAATAATATGCTAAAAAAATTTAATTACAGGCTCTTAGGCAATAATAATAAAATACGAAGCTGTCAAACCTGCTATTGTTTCAAAAGTAGCAGTTCAAAGAATTTTTCTTTTATCTGTGTATTAGGAATAGAGGGTATTAAAGATGCAAATTTTGAGAAAGAAGAAAATGTTAATTGACTTTCCTTGCTAGAAAGACATCATGGTTTTAATGCTGGAAGAGAAAAGGATTTACCTTTCACTGCTGCATTTTACAGTGGTGCCAGGCGTTTTTCTGCTCACAGACCTCGCTTCTGCTGCTGCTTTCTGTTGTCCTAAGTATAAGAAAAGTCTCTTTTCATATCATGATACCATTTATTTTCTTAAACTAGTTTTGTATCTTTCTTCAGTATTTGATATTGCATTGAAACATATAAATATGCAGTCACCACAGACAGAATGGGGCGACAAAAGGAAACCAACAACAAAAATCCTGGAATGTACCACTTCTCCCATAAACACCTGTATATTACTGTAAATGACTGTGGACAAATTATCTTGAAATTCTGTAGTCAGAATTTTTTTTCTTTTTTTAAATCTGTGTTGTCGGGAGAGGCTAGCAGCACAAAAATTTCCACAAAACAGACAATTTTAATCTTTTAAGAAATAAAATCTTAAAAACAACAACAAAGACTGAATGATTTTTATATCTATATGTTCACCAAAAGTTAGTATGAAATTATTTTATTAAAAGCAACTAGTATTGTAGACAGAAATAGCTAGTGCATACCTTTGCCAGCTTTGCTTCTCACGGATTTCAGTTTTGCATTTGCTTTGCTTTTAACTTGATCAACTGGAGTGTGAGGAGCATCTTTATTATTTTCTGTTAAACAGAAGATCACATGCAGAAGTCATAGATAATCAACTTTTAATTTATCTTAAGTACCAGTATTTTAAATTTTGGCTGTTATATAAGAAAGTCATACATTTTTAACCCCACTTTTTCCCTGAACTAGAAATTAGATAATAAGGCTAGAAGGAAGCTTGAAATGTCACTCAGCTATAACCTGCCCCAACATAGGTCAATCACATGTATACTATTCCTGACAGTCATTTAGTCTGTTCTATTGTGTCATAACTCAAGCAAGCAGGTTAGAAGACCAGCTTGGCTGAACAGGGAAGTCTTCATAGAGCTCAAGAGGAAAAAGAAGTTATACAAACTCTGGAAGTGTGGTCAGGCTTCACAGGAAGATTACAGAGCTGTGGTTCATATATGTGGCAAGAAGACACAAAAAGCCAAAGCTCAATTTGAGTTGAAATTGGACGGTGTTGTGTCAGACAACAAGAAGGGCTTTTTAAAGTATATTAGAAGCAAGAGGAGGTCTAAAGAAAACATTGGACCAATACTTGGTGAAGATGGTCACCTGACTAATAGGAATGAAGGAAAAGCGGAGGCATTCAATGCTTTTTTTGCCTCAGTCTTTAATACTACTGATGGACCTTGGGCTTCCCGGTCCTCTTGGATGCATGGTCCATCCTTCTGAACAAAGTGGCCAACTGTGAGCTGAGAGGGTTCATGGTGCGCTGGGTGAAGAACTGGCTGAAGGGCAGAGCTCCAAGAGTTGTAGTGAATGGGGCTACATCTGGCTGGAAGACTGGTCACCAAGGGTGTTCCTCAGGGCTCAATTCTAAGGCCAGTTCTGTTCAGTATTTTTATCAATGATCCATCCAGACGCAGAGTTGATGCACCATTAGCAAGTTTGCTAATGATATCAAATGGGGAGGTGCTGTTGACTCTCTTGAGGAACAAGAGGCCTTGCAGCAGGGTCTAGATAGATTGGAGCACTGGATGATCACTAATAGCATGAAATGTAACAAGACCAAATACCAGATTCTGCACCTAGGACAGAGTAACGACAGGCACAAGTATAAATTGGGAGAGGAGTAGCTGGAGGGCAACCCTGCACAAAGGGATCTGGGATGCTCCTTGACAGCGGGCTTAGAATACAGGTCAGTAGTGTCAATGTGCCCTGGCAGCCAAGCAGGCAAACCACATCCTGGGGCGCATCTGACCAGCTGGTCAAGAGAGGGGATTATCCCACTTTATCTAGAATTGGTGCAGCCTCACCTGGAGTGCTGTGTGCAGCTCTGGGCCCCACAATTTAAGGAAGATATTCAGGCACCCAAATACATCCAGAGAAGGGCAACAAAGCTGCGAAAGGGCTGGAAGGGATGTGCTATGAGGAGCAGCTGAGGACCCTGGGTTTGTCTAGTTTGAAGAAAAGGAGGCTGAGGAGCGACCCATTGCTCTCTGCAGCTTCCTGAGGAGGAGAAGTGGAGAGGGAGGTGCTGATCTCTTCTCCCTGAGATCCAGTGATAGGACACATGGGAATAGTTCAAAGCTGTGCCAAGAGAGGTTTAGACTGGACTTTAGGAAGCATTTATTTACTGAGAGGGTGGTCAAACAGTGGAACAGGCTTCCTAGAAATGTGGTTGATGCCCCAAGCCTGTCAGTGTTTAAGAGGCATTTGGACAATGTCCTTAATAACACATTTAACTTTTGCTCAGCCCTGAAGTGGTCAGGCAGTTGGACTAGATGATCAGTCTAGATCCTTTCCAACTGAAATATCCTATTCTAGTTTTAAAATTTCTAACAATTTTAGGAAATCTCTTTCTTCAGCATTCTCTGTTATTGCTAGGAAGCTTTTTTCCTAACATGAAAACTAAATCTCCTTTGCAGCAATTGAAAGACAGAAGTAGTGTCTGCTGCCCTTTTTGCACACAGCTATCATTTACAAATTTGAAGTAGTAAATGCCGCTTTATTTGTAATGATCCCCCAAATGTATTCGCAGAGGGGTGGGAGAGGGGAAGCATCCTGCTTTTAAAAGTGCTCAAAAATCCTCTTTCATGAGAAATTTATACCAAAAAGTATTTTCAGAGATGTTAGTAGAAAACAGTACAACTATTTTCTCAAAAGCATGCTTCCAACTTCCCATCCAATAAATATTTGAAGACATAAACATAGAAGATATAAGAGATTAAGTATTAGACACTTCCAGAAACAACAGATTAAAGCTCTGAAATAATAATATAAACAAATAATTAAAACAAATATTAAGAGAAAACATGATCTGCTTAAAACAGTGCTGCAAGCAGACCTAAACAAGTTTCATCCAATTGCTTTTCTACCGAAAAATGTTGGACTTTCTTTGCTACCAGCACAATGTACGTTGCTAAGGCACGTGTAGCTGCAGAAGCTGTGCAGGCAGGGGAAACTCTTTTAGCTACTTCCACTTCAAGCTATTAAATAGCGATAAAACCAAATCTGGCTCCAACATACGAGCTTCTAACAAGGACAGACCATTATCAGCACTAAAGATATCAGCTATAGACTGCTATAATACAGTCTGCAAGAAGCATAGCCACATTAACTCCAAAGTCTAAAAAACCTACAAAGAACTTATTTCTTCCTCCAAGTTAACAAGTCACATTTTAAAGATGAGTTAGTCAGCACTAGTATTTAGCAGGCACATGAGTGTGCCAAACAGCTAAAAAAAAAAAGTCCCTTTTAATACTGTCTGTTAAAAAGAAAGAGCTGCGGGACAGAGCTTAAGACTCAAAATACAGCACTGGTTATACTAGAGTAATATGGAGAAAAAGAAAACACAGAATCCGATAAATGAAAAAATGGAAAACACTTCAGCACAAATATTTTAAACTGTATGCATATTTACTAGATGTTACCTTTTCCCATTTTTTCAAAGAGTAGATGATTTAATGGAGGAAAACTTATTTTCATGTATGTCTAAACAAGTCACTCGGTTGTATATCTACTACTAACCTACACCTCTCATGAATTACCTTCTTCATTTTGAACAGTATTTTCAGATAATGTGATGTCAGTTTCCTGTGTCCTTTCAGAGAGGCCTGTTTCCTCAGTCCTTTCCGAGTGGTCCTTGCACACATTAGAATCTTTGGTCAAGTTCATCTTGATCTTCTCAATAGCTCTTTGGCACAGTTTATCCTTCACTTTCTGGAGAAGAGACATTTAATATTAAGTGCAACTTAATTTTACAACTATTTCTTTCTTCCATTAAATTTACCCACTAATAGGATTAGTTAAATTTACTGTACAAAAGACACAACACGTGACATGAAGATGATCAGTCAAGTTGAAAGGAGAAAACACATTCTCAGTCAGCATCAGGCACTGAAACTCCAAAATACTTTTCACTGAAACTCCAAAATACTTTATTTTTTTTTTCAAGGAAACCTAAAAACATTAAAGCAACTGGACCTTTCCAGCTGAGTCCTGGAGCATTGCTGTCTCTGGATGATATGCCCATAGTGGATCACCATTCTTTTCAACTTTTCTATACACCATTGTCTTCCTCTGTCACACTCACAAATTTTACTTTATTTTTTCCATTTTAATAAAAGCAACAAAGTAAAAACCTCCACATCACTCTTGTAATCCCTTCCCACTTGATCTTAAATCAAGCACCCTTTTCATGTTACCTAATTACAGGTACAATTACATTGTAAAGCATAGGCATAAAATTTCAGCTGTTAATTATTAACTAAAGATAAGCCATCCAAATCATGAAAGATTTAATTTTAACATAAAAAAATTAACTACACCACAGTTATCAAAAGAACTTACTGTACTGAAATGTATCAAGTTGGGCACACTGTTTCATGCTGGTTTTACTACCTATGGTAGCTGAAACACGTAAATTATACAGTGATATTAGCTTAGATTTTTGTAGATAACTCATCAAAAATTAATTTTCAAAGACTGGTTAAAAGAGAAATTTAAGTCACATTGTCATAGTAAACAAAAGGCACTTCTTCATTTTTAAGCATATCAGAATATAAGATTGCTAATGGTTAAAAAGTAAGAATCATGTTATTCATGTGCTACCTCTTGAATCTCATTGAGCAAAACCAGAAGATTGTCTGTGGAAGAACTACTGAGTTCTAGTGAATTTAAAGCTTTTGCATAAATACGAACATCTGGTGCAGTTGGGTCCATCAAGATTTCATGGCAAATTTTAATTGCTAAACTATCATGCACTGTTGAGTCCTGTAAAGGAAATAAATTATATATCAGAAACTTCATTGAGAACTATTTTCAAAAGACAGCAATGAGATCATTCTGATGTAAGCAGCTAATGACTAATTTTACAGAGTAAACATTTTCCTAAAATGCAGAATTTTGAGTACATACACCAACTGATTTTTATAAATACTTTTCCTAATATAGACAGTTAGCCATGGTGCAAGTTCCTACTAGAATTTTTTAATTGCAAGAGGGACGGGAAATTGAAGAGAGGGGAGGTCAAGCTAAAAGATTTTGTTACCTGAACAGTCACTCCAGCTTCTGACACTAGGAATCTCAAAGAGGCCCATACAGCTAGCAGTAAAGGAAGGGGGTCAGACACAAATATTATTTTTCTCCAGTTTAACGCACTGTACCTGATTGTCCTGAGACTTTCTAAACTGAGGGTTCACTGCACTTGGTCTGGTCAGGTCCACTAACAGTTCAGAAACATTACTGATATCTATTTCAGCCAAAGGTGAAGTTGCAGGAGCATTTAACAGCGTTTGCAGAGTTGGAAGATAGGCTTCTTCAAAGCATTCCTGGTTAGACCTGTTTCATTTGAGTCAAACATTGTAGCATCATGAGACAAAATTACACCTTAATTCACCCCTAAATTTTCTTTTCTATGATGAAAGTTCACTGACCCATTACAATACATCAGTCAAAGCAAAGTGGGAGCAGCCAAACTTGGTAGAGACAGCCAGCAGGATCAAGATATCAAAACTGCTTCCCCAAACCAATTTATTTTTAAGTTTCAGCACATGGTATTTCAAGTAAGTTTTAAGTAATGCGTCCTGCCTCTGAACAGTTTGAAAGTTCATCCTTACTACTGAAAACCTAACTGATATATAGACACATATTCTCTCTTAAGGGGCAGAAATACATTTCTCTAAATCCTTTATTTAGATTAATTTGTTTTCTGCTCACTCCTCCTTCCTGATAGCATATTTCTTTGAGGATACTTTTCATTGTGTAAGAAAGCAAGGAAGCCTGTCAAAAAAAGGCAGTGGTTAACAAGATTTTTGGAAGAAATACTTGTGCTTTCTTTTCTCAGAAAAATTAATAACTCTTGCCAAGCAAGCCTAAAAATCATGTTTCACTTGGTTCTGCAGCAAGTTGTCTAAAAGTGTAGTTCCACAAGACAGGTCAAAACTATTTAAAATTTAAGGTGTCAGAAAGTACAAGGTACTAGTTGGTGAAGTGAAGCCTTTTTTGTTTCTGATACTTGTTAACCTCCTATTTGAACCCAAATAACTACAGGAGGAAACTAAGAAAGCAACTAACTTCAAAAAAGCAGATTGATTGCTGCTGGATTATTGAGACAAATCAGCTGACCAAAAGACCTTTTGAGCACTAAAACCGGAGCAAGAAAGAATGGAAGCAAGAACTCTCCCTTTCAGCAGCTTTAAGCCTTTGAACTGGCTCAAGTGTAATTGAAGTAGCATTCATATAATTTCCTGCAAATTAAAAAAAAGTCTAGTAGCATATAGGCACAAGGCAGAACTTTCTCCTCTTAGGCTGCCAGAGAGTTTATTACTTTTTAGAAAACATTCCATGAATAAGAATGGTTCACTGGTTACAGGATCCTGTCCCCATTATTAGCATGCCATGCTGCTCTATTGACATGACAGACTATTTATAGAAGCATCAACATTTTTTTCCTCACACAGGATTCAAATATTTAATCTCAAAAAGTAAGTCTCTTGATTATATCTGTGACCAGATGGAGAAGTTAACAGAGCAGCACCCAGAACACAAATGGAATTTGAAAATCCAGTGAGAGATCACTACCAAAATTAGGTATGAACCCCAGCCAAATCTCATTCATTACCTGAGTTTTCCTTTTATGAATGGAAACTTTGCAGACAGTTCTGAGTTTCACATGGTAATTAATAATTCTCTTCTGAAAATACAGTACTGGTAACTGAAGACACTCCATGTTTCATCTTAAAATGAACCATTGAGATGCAGAATGCAGATAACATTTTGAGACAGAAAATTAATGAGGTTTCCTAACTAAACAGAGATTCCAAATCAATGAGCTAGACTAAGATTTAGGATTTTTTGCTCCACTGATTTTTCCAATTTTTGCTTAAAGCATACATTTCTTTTTCAAGAAAAACATAATCTATGGGTGCCACAAGGAATTGCCTCATTTGCAAATGACTTTGAAATAGACAAAATTACTCAGGTGGGCAATCATTAGAACTCATAATAAGAAAAAAAAAAAATCACAGGGTCAGAAGATGACATTCACAGGTATAATCAATGTTAAAAGCCTAAATTCATTACTCAGTATCAGAGGTACTGGAAGCATATGAAATTAGTTTTTTTTGTTACTTATTTTATAAAGAATTTAAGTAGGGAAAACCCCATTCTGAAGAAGACTGGGTATTTTTCTCTTTTTTTTTCCTCTGACAATAGCAAAAATACATCTGTTTGGGTTTTTTCCTCTCTAAACCAACTCCCCTTTGAACTACTCCTCTTAATGTGGCAATTTATAGGCCACAAAAAATTCAATTCAATTTGCCTTGGAAAAATAGATAAGGTAATATATAGTACACCTAAATTAAATCTTAACCATAATAAAACCCCAGATAAAAACTCAGCTAGTTCAGACTGGCTAAAACCACTAGCAGCAACTAAAAAAGTAAGTTAAACATTCTTTTCTTTGAGCAAGTGAAAGGAGATGAGAATTACTATTTAAGCTCCTATCCCCCTTACATAAGCTCTCTACCTCCTTTGTCCTTTACCAAAATAAACAAATTTTGAATCTGCTGTGAATTTAGATTGGAGTTTTCTTTGGTTAAAAACCAAACCAAACCCAAACCACTGCCAACCAGCCTGCTGCTTTGATATCTGCTGGGCACCAA
>NW_010126078.1:0-12431 GCF_000699245.1 Pterocles gutturalis | reverse complement strand
CTACTTTTTAGTGACACTTCAAAGTCTACCTGAACTGCTCAACAGCATAAATAAGTAAAGCACATCTTTTTAGATTAATCTTTTATTCAGTATCTTGAAGAATAGTTTCAATTATAGGCTTAGGAAAGAAAAAAAAAAGTGGAAGGCCGGAGGGGTAAGAGGGAATTAATGGAAAGTCTTCAGAATAGTCACAGGTTGAGATTACATACGTTCAAAAGTAATAGGCACAGGAGGCTGAACTAGATCTTTAGGTCTAATTTGAATTTGTACAATTTCTACTTGTGCAAGATCAAAAAAGGTTCCTAAAGCTGCTAGTCCAATGCCTATTTTCACATAATAATTTACAAAGGCCATACCTATTTGCATAAGCAAATAAAGGGAAGAAAACTCCTAGACAGTGTCTAAGCCGAGTATCCTCTTCAGTCACAGGATTATACCACAACAAAATAAGACGGGAAAGAAGCTTGGCGCTAATCAGCCTCCCAGAGAACATCAGTTTGGCTATGCCTTCTGCAGCTTCTGTCCTAAGTTCTGAAAACTGAAGAAAGAACTGATCATATACACAACACACCAACCACAGCATTTTTCACTAATACTTTATTATAATAGTCTACATCCTATTTTGCCAGTCAATTCTCTACATTCACATATTTGCACCTGCACAGAATTCAAAGTTAACTCAAGAGTGACAAAGTTGTGGTCATTTTCTAGGACAACGATTTTAACATTAGACCATTAACTTCAACTACACGTCATGTGATATTCACATGTAACCTAATGGGATGGTAAACCTTCTGCAAAAATTATTTTAAAACAAAAATACAGCAAATTTTATAGCACTGCTTACCTCACTGTCTAAGAAACCAGAAAGAAGCTGCAGAAGGTTGTGAACCGTAGCAGTCTCTTCTTCCTCCTCTATTGCTTCACTTTCTTCCCCACAATTTTCAGTTCTAATGCGTGCATCTTCACTCTGAGAGTCTTTGCCTCTTCTGGCTTTAAATGGCTCAATCCCAAACAGCATTAGTTGATCAAAGATTGCCTTTAAAGCACTGAGCTTTACCTTTAAGTTATCTATTTGTAAAACCTAGGTTTAATAAGGAAAATACATACATCATCTTACAGCAATACATACATCACCAATGTTAACATTAAGCATAAGATTTTTTGCCCAAAGTTCTCCCGCTATGGTGACTGACAGCTCTATCATCTTGTCTGAGCTGAGCATATAATTGCAATGCCTGCTGTCAGTTCTTGAGTGTGTAGATGAACACACTCATAATAAAGCACAATGGCCACCTACACTTTCGTCAAAGACAGGGTCTGAAAAGTTAAAAAGAGTGTCATCTTTTATATAATTAGCTCAGCATCAGAACATTCACAAAGGTGGGAGATGTGGGTATTATGGCATCCAGCGTGTTCCAATCTACAGATGCTTGGCCATGCTATCATTTGTTGGTTTGAATATTGCTTTATCCTCTAATTAATGGCCCTTAACCAATACAAAATTAAAAATTCAGAAATTAAATCAGACACCAAAGATCACATGTAAATATGTAACAGAAATGTAAGAACAACCACAGTCACATTTTTGGTTTGGTTTCCCAAGGAAGGAAGGAAGGAAGGCTTACAGAATCCTACAGCTTCTTTTCTAGTTAATAACATAGATACATGACTGGTTTCACCCAGATTCAGAAGAGAAAGGAAGACCTTACATGATAAAAGAATTCCTACAAACTTTCAAGACAACAGGTGACCTTACAAAGGAAAGGCATGCTACTACCAGGATACAATATAAGCTTGAATATTATTAGATATCAGAAAAATCTACATGAAACCACACTCTCCAGATCCAGATCTTTACAAAATCAGGAATCACTGGTTCTGAAATAACTATGTAGAATAGCTTGTTACAGATACAAGACTAGTTTTATTGACTAAGTCATACAGACCATCATTCCATTTCCCACCAGATATTTTACCTGTAACAGCAATGTAAGATGTTGTCGGGCAAATTCTTTGTTCTGAAGGGCACAGCAACCCAAACACAGAACTGACATATTTCTCACAGCTGGATGGACATTAGTTATGCCAGGAAGTATCTAGAAACAATAACATAAGACTTTGTAGTTGAAATAAATAAATTAAAAATAAAAATTTGCATACTAAATTGTGCTTAATCTGAAACTAAAAATAATTTCATTTGATACAGGATTAGAAAGGGATAACTACTATATACTCTGTTTATGTAGATATAAACAGAAGGAAATTGAGTATGCTGTTTGAAATCAGCAATAAAATAATGGCAAAAGTCACAAGTGCTTTGTTTTGTGTTTGTTTTTAATAAATATACCTCTTCAGAGGTAACCTATTTAGTCATTCCTCATACAGAAGCTATTCCATATTTTTCCTTGCTGCCCTTCTCTTCACCACTTTGACTTCAAATATAAACTTCCTCGACAGATGGGATCAGAATTGCACAAAGTATTCAGATGTGGGTGCACCATTCATGCAATGGCATATTACTTTTTTTCCATTTTGTTTGCACACTCAGTAACAGTTAAAAGTCTGTGATATTTAGAAATGTTCATCTTAAAATCCGTATTATTCACAATGAGAACTAGAAAGTATACCTTGTAGACGATAAGAGGCCCATAATGCCTATAATGCCATTGCCTTATTTTTCAATACAGAAATATTTTGCTCTTCAAAAGTGCTAAGAAAACAGAGCGGGTGGGAGGAAATCCCCCAGACATTTTTTCTTGTACATGGAAGGGATGAAAGAAAGGTCTATATGAGAGATCTCATAACTTTGGCTGATAGAAAATCCAAGTAATTAAAGTACCAACAAGAGCAGTAAGCAGATGCCTAAGCATCACACTTGGCACAGTATAACTCAGCATTGTCCAACAGTGTCATACATTAATCAAATATTTACCATATTCCTGTTTTATTTTAGCATCTCTCTGCCATAACCAGTTCTGGCATAGGAGCTCAGAACAGTATATCTGGACTGCACCTCCAAGACACTAGGTTCTAGGAATGCTTAAAAGCACCAGGCACATCACTGAAGATACAGCAAAGTGATTGTGAAATAATCACAAACCATCCTGCCAGCTATGATGTATCCATTTTTATTATAATGTAAACAGTATTTATTCCTACATACCAGAGATTCAATGATTTCATTAATGGTTGGACCAATTCCTTTAGAAAGGGACATGATCTTCAGAAACTCATAACACATCATCAGACACTTCAACAGTGTTTCAGGATCATTCTTCAAGCAGGTCAGGGAAAAGAGAAAAACATTATTAATGCAAATAATCGCTGTGATAAGGAGAACAGGGACATTAATCAAAATTTTTTCCCTACCCAAATAAACATTTCCTGGCCACTACACATTTGTTGTGCAAGAATAATAATCAAAATCTGTCTATAAACTATGATGAAAAGAGATTCAGGTTCACATTTTCAGTTAACACTAAAAGCAGTAAAAACAAGACCCTTTCAGAATTCTTTAGTTACTCAAGGACAAAAGAGCAGTTAAACTGCAATTCATTTTTTTCTAGAGCATACAAGCAGCTTCTATACATGCAGAAGAATACCACAATACCGTAACTGTTATTTTTCAGTTTTAAAAATTTAGATGCTACAAGGCCGAGCTACGCTTTCTTTTAAAACTATGAATAAACACCAAAACATAACCAGCACTTTGGAATACAGGAAGGGAAGATACCTTCTCCACACGCATTTCTTTAATTTCAGGTTGCTCTGCCTCTTTTATCAGATCATTTTTAATGCGTTCCAACTCAGTTATTTTCTCTTTTAATACTGATGCTTCATTAAAATCCTGCAGAGTAATGCATTTTTCCAAAGCTTCTTTTGCTTCAAAAAGTTTCACTTTTATTTCAGCCAACTGAAATACAACACAAAAAGAAAATTAATATAATACCAAAGCCTTTTTGGTATTAGCCAACAATACACTATTGACACTAGCCAATAATACACTACTATAATAAAACTCTTACTAGATGGATATACTTAAAAATATTTTTCTTGTTAACTAAAATCTGCTTACCTTAAGCTCCCTTTTTCTTATTTCAGCAACATCAACAGGCTGGTCGAATGTAACAATCGGCTCATGAACTTCTGATATAATTTCTGCAATCTATTGTTACAAACAGTATATTAGTGCCATTAATTTCAGCTCAGATGTCGGATACTAAGCATTTAACTTTTCCAAATTTAAAATACCATCCTTCGGAAAAAGTACTGAACATCTGTGCAGTTTCCCTTAACAGCTAATTCACTGCAAATAAATCCTCAATTTGACAATACGTAGTCTAACCAGGAAAGTCCAATATTTTTTTACCATTTAGCTAGGTAAACAAGAAAATAGAAGACTGTATATCCATGAATAAGTTAAGCAGTTTCCATGCCAACAGTTCACAGGCACCATCTCCTCCAAATCTGAACACATGCTTTAAAAAGAACTACTGGTAACAAGAGTAAAGTTTCTCATCTGTTACTACTTCAAACAAAATACAACTGAGAGCACTATCGTCTAAAGGTCTATAAAGCACCGTATGTAGTACAAGAGGCCACGTAAGTAATCTAATTTCAAGCCAAATATGTGCATAGAACTAGAAGCAGAATGAGGCTGAGAGTTTTTCGGTTGGTTAGGGGTTTTCTTTAAAGTCAGACCCATTACATTAATAAAAAATTAGATGAAACATGAGGAAAACTAAAGACTGAATGAGACAAGATATTCTTAATTTGATTTATCTTGTATCAGATCACCTTAGTTTAACTTCCTCTCAAGCTGTCCCAAATCAAGAGAACATATTAAATCAGTGTCTTTCACAAGAATAAAAGAAATGCACACATTTACTATTTCTGTTGTACTATAACACTAAGATTAGCATAGTTGTTCCATCATAATCACGTAACAACCTAAAATCCTAGCTTTACCTACTGGATTGAGGTCTTCCACAAGTCATTTCTGTCCTTAAGTCCAAGGGTCATGGAAAATATTTGAGCTAAACCAAGGGTCTATTTTTCAGGAGTTAAGTTTAAATAATTATGCTGTATATAGAGACTTTACTATATAAAATACTTTTCACATAGGGGGTTTTAGTACCTCTCTCAGCTAAAAGGAGGGAAGAGAAATCTGAAACCTGGAAGTGTGCATTGGCCTCACTTTGAATGTTCTAGTCAAAACTGTTTGGATTTAATACAACAAAGGATTCTGAAACAGGCTGTCAGTGTAATACTTTCCTAATTTGAGAATTACATTTACAACACCAGCCAGATCTCTAAAGATAAAGATCTTCAGACAATCAAAAAATGCAGCCATGCTAAAAAAAAAAAAAATATACATATATATGGGGGGGGGGGTGGTGGTGGTGCGAGGATGGACACACAAATGCTTTTCCAGACTAAAAATGTTTTACTTTGTGATATCTCTGTTACAGTGCTCCATGAAGGCTGTTTGATATATTGGGGAACAGAGCCTAGAAAACAATGAGCCTTTAGAATTACTTACAATTTGAATCCTTCTGTCATCATCCTCAACAACACTGAGTAATCTTTCCACAAGCAGAGGTATAAGGGCTGTTGAAGTTGCAGGTAGAATGAGAATCTTTTGTAAAGTAACTAAGAGATGCTTTCTGCATTAAAGAGGAAAAAAGAAATATCTGTTTGCTTATTAAAGAAAATGGAAGATGTAAAAGTTAATATTTTACCCACTTTGAGTCAGTGTGCTAAAGACTTTATAATACATTATAAAATTCTCTATATCTGTATTAACTGCAGAAAATATTTTCTTATGAAGCAATGTTTGTCTTTTCCTTATTTTACCTGATTTCTCTTAATTAGAAAATGCTGAATTTTTAAATCAGGTGTCACTACTGTCCAATGAAAGGTCTTACAAGCACAAAACAGTCAGAGTATCAATACTGTAGAATGCTTTCACAGAAATTATCTGCCTGGAAACTAAAAAAAAAATTACAAGTTAAACTATCCCAGCCAGTCTGGCATAGATATAACGCATTCCACTAAGAGTTTGAAATTATTGCTGTGTTTGTACTATCATAACTGCAATTTTTCATAAAATGCCTGTGATGGTATGAACTTCCAAATTTATTCACTCTTGTTACTTCACATCAAAAGGCTGTTCAAATTATAGGAATGACTCAGTTAACACAGTCCAATTGAGCTTGGCAACTGAAACATCTGTAACCTTTTAGGCCTTAGCAGACTGGGCCTTAAAACGTAAGAAACACACAGGCTAATTACTACAAGTCATCTGCTGAGAAGTACTTCATTTATCTCCTTTTATTTTTTATAAACTACGTTCCAAATTAATAGTCTTGTAACTTATAATCTCAAGAATACATTATGAAAAAAACTGAATTTGTTCTCCTCAAACATTAAAACTCATTTTTCCATAAAAGCAAGCAGACAACATTTGGCACATTTCTGGGAACAATTCCATTAAAGAGACCAGGACTTTTTTTCTAGCGAACACTAGAACTGTATTTGGTCTGTTTGATCAGGATATTTTCCCAGCAGACTCTGTGCCTGTCCACAGGCATGAGTGTCATAAGCTTAATAACACAGATTTCATATTTAAGTTTACCTTCCTCCCTCTTCCGTAGTATCCATGCAGCCTATGATAAGAATCAGTTGCTGGCCTATAAATTCTTTTGTCATCAGGTTTTCAAAACAAGTAAAGTCTTCTCTTTGTTCTTCACTAAGAACTGGCATATTTTGAAGGTAACTGAATCCAAATAGAACAGATATGATTACATTCAGAATCATTGTTGGAAAGGAAAAAAAAAAAAAACACCACAAAACAAACCACAAAAAACACCATAAAACCACGCACACCAAAAAAAAACCCAAACACCCTCCCCTCCAAAAAAAGCCCCACCACTTTCCTATCCTGTATAAACAAGTGGTTACTTCAGTTACAAACCTTAAAAATTAGTTTGTGTTCTCCTTTTCATAGATTAATAGTTCCAGAAAGTTCTTTATACCAAATAATGTACAGTTTGAAAATGATGCACTTCATTAAAACAATCCCTTGTTTGAGAATGTAAAACAGTAAGAGACAGAAAATTAAACGTTATGCTTGTAAGTGTAAATTTCAGTTCTGTACCCCTGCATAAAGGCATCATCTTAGGAATGAATATAGCATTTTTCATATATATGACTAGTATTTTTCTGCATATTTAAGTACTACGTATTCTCCTACATGTTCAGAAATGTTATATTGCCTACAAGAAAATCATTAAAGTGTGCGTGAATTTTAAATTCTTTACCTGATCAAGTATGCCATCACATAAAAACAATCTGTTGTCAGATACACTCAGCCACATAGTATGGAAAGTGTAACCAGTTTGTTCCATGTCTTTATTTTTCTAGAGTCATTGTTCTTTTATCGAAATTTTATCCATCAATGAGAGCATGCATGTTCAGAAAATTTTGGAGTGAAACATATTGTGTACAAAATTCAATTATGAATATAATATATAAAATTCAAATACTGATACGAGCTGTGAAAAAGATGCTTATTTTTACCACAGCTTTGCAGATACTTTTCAGCAATAGCTCATTAAATTTAGCAAATTTTAAAAATTTCCTCGAAGTTAGGACAAAAAGTTTGCATGTAGCTACTATTTAAGAACATCTGAAACTATCTGAAACTACAACATAGGCAACAGTTTCTGATCATTTAACAAAAATGTTACCTGCACCAGGTAATAGTGAAATATCTAAATGAAGTTTACAATCCTGCATTTCTTCTGAAGTATCGATGACTTGCAGTTTCTTGCAGTTCCTAACTGATACTCTCACAGTGTAAATAAAGCCTTTGATTATACAATTGCAAATTTTACCTAAAACAACTGGTGGCACAGCTCACCAATTAATGGTTTAACCGTTGATACTACAAACCAGTAAATATAATTAATCTTACCCAGCCTGTTCCTGAAGAGGAAGATAATTGAAGGCATTTTGAGTAAGATCAGATGGAAGAAATAAAACCTTTTTTTTTTTCCAGAACAAATGTTTCATGGACTCCTAAATTAATTATGAATTAATAAATCTACACCCACCAGACTGGATCCACATCTCAAAAATCAAGGAAGCACAGACGCTTCATCTATTAAATGTTTATGAAACATGTTAGCACATTCCACATTGAAAAGTAGCAATGATTTGTATGAGTACTACTAGTATACTACACCCACTCAAGTGAGAAAAGAAAATGCATATTTTTAACTGGAAACATCTATCAAAACAATGCATTTTTCAGGGAATCTGATTTATAATCATTTCAGGAAGCTTCAATCTACATTTTACACGTACAATACCTCAGTTAAGATTTCTCAGCATACTCCATGCTCACAAACATAAATTCTGTTCAAATTTTACATGAAGACTAAAGTACCCCATTGAGACAAAAACATTTACCCTTTTTCACTTTGGTAAAAAGATTGACTTAACAAAACATTCACTGTTTTGCCCCAATTATACATTCTGTAATTGCCTCATTTAGCAGCTCTGTCACTACCTTCAAACATAAGATTTTGGGAAGCATGCCTATCTGCACAGGGGAAAGAGAAGGGAATGAATTTTCAGTTTCAAGAACACTTCTGGGGACAGCAGCCAAATTTTACTTTATTTTCACAAGTTACAACAATGAAGAAAGCATCTGGTTCTACAAGCTCTAAAAACCTCTTTGTGCAAGCTCTTTGCAAACACACAGCAACCTACATACTAACAGATGGACAAAGGATAGCTGCATATTACAGAACAATTATATCTATTATCTATAGCAAAGAATTATAAGCTATTGATCGAGCAGTCCATCTTTCTTATAATTCATGAGAAATGACATTCCAAAAACTGTTTTTAAGTTAGAAATTTGTTTTTTACGGTTTTTATTTAAAAGTAGTAAATACTCTCAGAAATCTTTAAAAAAACCCCGTTTGTGTTTTTTTTTAATCACTGTTCAAGCACAACTTTGGCTTTGGAGGAAATCTGAGTAGTTGAATAAAAAAATATTCTCTACTTAAAAAAAAAAAAAAAATCTATTTTAGAGGTAAGAGGCTTATATTTAAAAGCAATGTACCTTAACAAATAATCTGCATATATAGCTGGTTCTGGCAATATCTGTTCTAGTAAATCTTCACCTTCTTCACCTTTTGATTTGAGATATTCACAAAGACATCTCCAATATATCACATTCTCAGTTGTTAAGTCTTCCAGTGGAATCAGTTTTCTATAAATAAGTAAATAGATAGATAAATTAAATACTGTCAAAGACAACAAATGCACAGAAATAGATTTTTTCCTAAAATGAAAATAAAATCCTGTAGAAGGTATTCCCCATAGAAATACTTTAAAGTCTAACAAAAATAACTTCCTTTTTTCATAAATGAGTACATGGAGCTACCTGAGCCTCTCATTACATTGCAGTTTTCAGTATTTTAAACCAAGGCTGTTCATAGCAGTTTGCAGAAAAATTCTGCTCAGCCCTTCAGACCTCCTACAACAACCACCAAAGTTCTTTAACTCTATGAAATATTGTTATCACTGTACAAGTCTAGAAAACTGAACTCCATTAACCTGCAGAAGTGCAACAACTGCAGCAAATTATTTTTCAGCTTCTGTTTATGAATTGTTTCTCTCGTTCTTAGTGCAAGACCTTCACACAATATTCGAGTGGCAATCATAGGATGTCAAATGCAAAAAGTAATAGCACTGCTTCTCAGCATCTCTGTAAGCTCATCCTCAGTTGACCATAAGACCCCCACTCCTTTTTACAATCATAGTCTTTCACATGCTAAGCATGGCATATCATCTTTGTTTTCAGAAACTGAACATTAAGTTGTGCATTAATTCTACCTCAAAACAGAAAAGACAGAGTATCCCTGTCAGTGGTACTTTTCACTCCCTTGAATCTCATTTTACTTACAAACTATCAATAATGATTTTGTTTTTCTTTTAGGTCACACACAAATGAAAAAAAAAAAAAAACCAAGACAAAAAACCCTCAACAACATGTAGATGAAAACTGATCCTTTGATGACTTCCCATTAATCTGACAAGTCTTTGTTTGAAAGTTTAACAAATAGAAATCATAGACTTCAAAATCTATCATACTGATACTGCATCACTCAAGCTGTAGTCAGAAACATCATACAAGAACAAGCCTAGTATTTTCCATAAATCAAATAACCTCATTACAAGCTGAATAATTTAACTCACTTCTCAAACTACTTCAAAAAATTCTCAACTTAGCCCAGTCTTTCAGAACAGAAGCCTCATTTGATGAAGGATTAAAGTCAGACTTACAAGTCCTTAACTATATACATTTTTCCTTTGAACTTCTTAAGATATTGGCACATTTCCAGAGACTGGAGAAAGTTATTGACACTTGTTAAAGCAAGACAGGCCCACATCTATAGCTTTGGAGTGCAATGCACTGATTTCACAACTTCTGTCATAAGCTACTACTAGAATGCAAGACACTTCATATGATGACATTACACATTTTCCCCCAAAACAAAGAATAAGATTTTGTTATCACTTCTTAATCAGCAACAATTTGTTATTTAAGTTTATCGTCTCAGAGCAGACCTCTGCCACTGTTAATAATCATTACACTCTAGTTGCCTCAATTAACTCGAGCTATTTTGTCTCACACCTTTGTGCCTCCCTTCGCAATTTCCTACAACTTCTAATTTCTTGTTTTCTTTCCCCCCTTCATTTTTGCTTTTTAGATCTTAATATTCATCACGCCATCTTCTTCATAGCTGAGGAACTCAGTCAAACTCTACCAAACATCAACACAGGAAAAGAAGCCTCTAAGATATCAACTTCTGTCAAGCTCTGTTAATACGAGTAAAATACCCCCAAAAGAAGGCTGAAACACAAGCCCAGTAATTCCATTCTGATTGATTCCCCAAGCAGTTCCTGGATAACTGAACCAGCCCAAATTGTGCTGCCTCTTGCTCAGGAAAAAAAGATACAGAGAAGCCAATGAGGACTAGGAAATGTGTGAGAAAGACCAGAAGCATAACTGAGAGGGAGGAGGAACAGGAGAAAAGGAGCTTTTCAGTACCACAGGTTAAAAGAAGAGAGGAAATTACAGTTGTGGGGGTAAACTAGAGCATTGCCTTTATTGTCAGATGTACAGCCAGTACAGGAAATAAAACAAATTAGGCTCTAAATTGTTACTCATAGAAAAGCTTGTTTAGTTAATTTACTGCCTCCTCTTAAGTTCTAAGAGTATGATCTTTGGACAAGAAGTCAAAGACATTTTTCATTTTTTCCTCTTGCTTATCTGGCACAATCACTTTCAGCTGCTGAACACAGATCTTTTAAAAAGAAAAAAGCATATCCAAAATGCCTAAGGACACAAACACCAGGGAGACATCATGGCTTATACCACCATATCAGTTTTTTATCAGAGGTCATAGTTACTCTGCTCCCCATTTAGATATAACCTTTAATTCCATATTCTTACACAAAATATCCATCTTTTGGAAATTATAACTGATCTACATACCTGCTGTCAAGGTTTTTACAGTTCTGGACAAAGTCATGAAGTGGAGATAATGAAAATATAGCATTTAGTACTGGCACGGCCACTTCTGGGCAGTTTTCCACATCCAGTCGATGAAGCAATTCTAAAACATCCCCTTCAGTCAATTGTAACCAGGCTTGAAGCAGCTTCTTCTTTATTACTTCCTTAACAGCATCTAATAATACAGGAATTTAACCGGTTTAAAACATTAAAGGTCAAAAAATACAAAGTTCTCAAGATACTTTCACAAATCATTCTTCTATAGAAGGATTTTTGGAAATAAGTTGTTATAGAGTTGAACTTAACATTTCCTTAAAGAGACAAAAAAACCCCCAACAGTTAAACAAGAACTACCTATGGAGCACGCTATATTTTTGAGGCAATGTTATTTTTTCCCCCCACAAGGAATAAAAAAAAAAGCCAAAACAACCTCTATCCAAAGATTGTTACATCTAAAGAAAGCACCTCAACCCAGAAAATCTACAAAACCATGAACTCTTGTAGAGCAAGCAAATATTCTGGGGAAGCATTGTTATGTACTTGCTCTGTTTCAGGCATTTAGGAATTGGCCACTTCTGGAGGCAGTATACTACTGTGCAGACCTTTAGTCTGAATGGCCACACCAAATTCTTGTGCTAATTCAATTATTCAACTGGTTTATGAAATTTACATAAAGATACTTTAAGTCCCTCCTCCATATTGCCACAATGAACAAGTAGTTTCTGGATCAGTGGAGCACTATTTAACCAAGGAAAAAAGTATCTGTGGAAACATCTGGAATACATACATCAATAATAAGGGCATGTAAGGGCAGAGCAAGTCCGAGAGTGCC
>NW_010126077.1:6331-9917 GCF_000699245.1 Pterocles gutturalis | reverse complement strand
AATAATAAGTAGTAATATTTTAAAAATTCCAAGTTATTTTTCAACAATGCATGTAATATACAGTAGCTTACCTGACAACTACCAGACTTGGAACTTGCCTGGTCATGTCTCAGCTAGTGACCTGGAGTGTACAGAAGTAAAAGCTATCAGCAATTTTGTGTTAAATACCTCCTTTTTTCTTTCTTTCCCCATATAAAAAGAGTTACAATTCAGAGAAAATCAAAAGCATGCACATAGACACACAAATCTCTGAAAAAAAATATTTCTCCTTAAACTCAATTTATTTCATTCTGTCTTTGAATGTAAACATTCATCAGCTGCTGGGAGAATTCTGTTTTGCTGTTAAGTATGGGGTAGTTTTGAAAGTTTTAAAGAGAAGCGTGAATCCCTAGATCTGCATCCAATAATCAGAACTGCAGTACCAACTGATGCCACTTCAGCTGTGTGCTGGATTGCTAAATACGGTGAATGAAAGATCTAGTTTAAAAAAAGGTACCGTTACACATCTAAATGGATTGAAACCTTAGTCAAATAATATTTGAAGATGAAAAAAGGTGATGATTTAAGTTAACAATGTTTCTGCTTGAGCAGCTGAGCACTATTAGAAAACCAAATACAGAGAAAAAACAGTTGTTAATTATATTTTATTGCAGGTGATCATTGTGGAGAAGTAATTTTTATTTTGTGGATTTTTTAAAATCATGTTTTAAGTTGCCAGACAAGAAGTTGGATGCTGAAAAAAAGTGTTCTTTAACTGCTTTTTCTGTTTATGCTAAAGGGGCGTGATGACCTGAGACAAGATGCTGTTATGCAACAGGTTTTCCAGATGTGCAATACATTGCTCCAGCAAAACACTGAAACACGAAAGAGAAAATTAACTATCCGAAGATACAAGGTAACCCTGAACGGCTGCTGCAACAGACGAATAAATGCTACCAATAAAGCGTATTTCCCAATTCTCCTCTTTTCAACCCAAAGACAATATAAAAGTGTATTTGTTTGTACATTATTAAAATAGTCATTGCTCCTTCAGATATGGAATAAACAATTAATACAATTTAATTATTACAATTACAACAATTATTGCAATTTAATTTTTTCCAAATCCTTACAAAAAATCTGATGCCCTATATATACTTAGATACTCTTCAAAGCTTTCTTTATATGAACTTATAATTGAAAAAAATTAAGTGATGCCGTGTCCTTGAATTGTAGGTTACTAGTCATTAAACTTGAGCATATGAGTTTGTTTATGAATTCATTAAATTTAGTCTTGCAATCTTCCTTAATTAATAATTAATTTTAATCTTGCGATATTCCTTACAATTAAATTCAAAGTCCCCTGTGGGGTCTGTTCATGCAGAATTTGAATTGCAGAACTGGTTTTGTTGGAATTGGGAATACAGCAATAAATTCTTACTGTGAATGCAGAAAATGTATTTGAACAGGAACTTTCACCTCCTCCTTCCTTTTTATGTGCTTGGGTTTATAATGATAGCTATGAAGGTGACCTCTAAATAAGTGCTCTCGAAGTCAAAGTTCCTGTCTTTGACAAATGAGAAATGTGCACTCCAGAATCTCTAAAGGAGCTTATCTAAGAATTCACAGGTGGAGTTAGAGTCACATTTTTTGAATAATTTTCAATGGAGACTCAGGTTTTTATGTGTGTAAAAATGAATGAGAGCAGGGGAGAAGAGAATGGGGGTTGCATTATGAAATAAAGAGGCTTTAATAAAAAAAAGAAAACTGAAGGAAACAGGCAGTAGCTATTTCTCTTGAGGACAGGAGATTGCTCATTCTGGCCAGTTCTGTCTGCTGCAGCAGTTGAGGTAACTATTACAGCCAGTTACGAAGTGAGAAACTGTTCCCTAGGATGGGAAGCAGACTAAGACAAGCCTAACATGTTCACACACCTACCATGTGTTTGTTCCAGATTTTACTTTTTACGTGCAGTTTGCACAATGCTTGTATTATCCCATTCAAGCATAGCAAGCTGCTGGCAATCACAGGTTGTCTAGAATAGTGACACAGATGTGCAGATTGAGTAGAATCATTAAGTTGTACTGAAGTATGCAGTGGAAGGTTCTCTGGGCTAGGAAAAAAATTGCAAGTGTTTGGTTGAAAAACCTTGAATGTGTTTTATATATGTATTACATGTGTGTTTAAAACATATATTGTGATCAGCTGCATGGTTTGGTCTTTTGTCTTTTTAAACAAACACATATACCCACCCAAGCTCTGTAGCGTGCGTATTCACAGTTGTGTGTGTATAACCCTTCCCCATGCAGCAGTGGTTTTGTTTTTACAGGTGGTTCCGCTTTCTCAGAGAAGTGGTGTTCTTGAGTGGTGCTCAGGAACAACTCCCATTGGGGAGTTTCTTGTGAATATGGAAGAGGGAGCTCACAAGAGATACAGGCCAAAAGATTACTCTAGTTACCAGTGTCAGAAAATAATGATGGTGAGTCAAAATAAAAAACAAAAAAATTGTTGGTTCATATTCTTTCCTGGGGGGAGTGGAATTTACAGAGAATTATATACTGTGCTTTTAGTGTATAATAATGAATATGATTAGTGGCAAATAGTTTTTACAAAATGGAAAGTTGATGAATGGATGACTGTTGCAGGAAAGATCTGAATACAGCTGAATCTCCAAATCTGTGAATTGTTTTCTAGAATATAAATCTAGTGGAATTCCAAAATTATCATTATGGAGACCCAACAGACTCAGTATGAAGTTATCTTACAGAATTAATTTATATTTGTCATGTTTCTCATTGCATTGGAAAAAATTGTTTTATTTTCATGAGTAAATCAAAATTCTAAATACTAGTCCTTGAAAATAAAAACATGATTTTAGAATGCAGACGAGATTATTATAATGGCTTAATTGCTGTAAGGCAGCATGGAGGGGTCTGGGCTTCTCCTCCACCAGGACATCTGTGTACCCTCTGGCACCCACAGTGAGCCAGTTCAGCGAGCTAAGGCAATGGAAGACTAACTTTATGTTAAACTGGCAGAAAAATACCTTGTTCAGTAGATACAAATAGGGGAGGGTTCTTTCTTCTGATGAAGGGTGGCTGCTAGATGGGTTTAGCTGGTTTAGTTTGGTTCCACAAACCACCTCACCATATGTTTAGAACATTGCTAAGAGTTTTACCTGTTACTTTATATAGCCATGATTTTGTAAGAAATTATTTCCTTTTAAATCTGGATAATATTAACAGGATAAAAATATATTTGATTGTGGCTTTGTGCAACATTTGCATGTAAATGACTGAGAATTACTTTCTCACAGTGACCTGGAGCCATCAGATAAGCAATGGTACCAGAACAGAGTGCAAGGGGGAGTATCTCCCAAAAAGATTCATTTGCCTGTACATGCATATAAAATACATACACCTGCCAAGCCAAAGAAAAGGAGTGTGGTTTTTACACGTAGTCCATGAGTTGTGCATGAAAATGTAATTGTTTGATAAAACAGATAGGTGCATTAATGATTGCTGTAAAAAAGACATTAATTCATAGCTCAGAGAGAGAAAGGAGTGAGAACAGCATTTGATGGAGGGCAGAGGGGTAGAAAGCAGGA
>NW_010126077.1:0-6300 GCF_000699245.1 Pterocles gutturalis | reverse complement strand
AGGAATGTATTTCTTTGAAAGGTAGAGGTAATTTCCTTCCAAAGCAGTCAGTCATGGGGAAAACATTTCATATTTTTTTAAGGATGCACAAAAGAAACATTCTGAAGAGAAATACAACATCTTCATGACAGTCTGTGAGAATTTTCAGCCTGTGTTTCGTTATTTCTGCATGGAAAAATTCCTGGATCCAGCTGTGTGGTTTGAAAAACGACTGGCATACACTCGCAGTGTGGCTACATCTTCTATAGGTATCATATTAAATTATTAACATTGGCTTTTTAGATTATGTAAACAAAGAATTTATACCATTTCAGAGGTGATGGATATTGTGCTTTTCTCACGTGTCAGAAAAGGGGGAGTAGTGGGCAAAAAATGCTGGCAAGAACACAAGCATTATTTTTGTAATTAAGGTTTCTTATTCATTCCCCCCCGCCCCTTTCTGCAATAGAAAGACAGAATTAAATTATTTGTTTCTTTGTTTTATATAGTGGTTTGCACTATTCTATTGTTTTGATTTAACATTTATTTATTTCATTTATAGCCTCAAATGTTTTAACCGAGTTGAAAAGCTTAATCTTTTGCTTTCTTTGTACCAGCATCACTAGCCATGGCTGAAATGGTTATTTAAGCTTTGGCATTTTTCCATTTCTTTTTCTGTCTTAATAAGGAAATACATATACTTGGATTGTAGATTTCTTTTGGATGACTCGGTTCTGTATTGAGTCTCTGGAAGATATTTGATAGTAGATTGTATACATTGCAGTAGATCCTATTTTAGATGTCGGCATGTTGTTTATACACTCCTTTTTGCTGAAAATAGTAAAGTAAAGCTACAGCTCAGCAGAATTCAGTGAAAGAATGTTACAGGAAATACTACTGTTACCCATGTCCATCAGCTAACAGAGAAACAGTAACAAGCTTAACTTGCAGCAAGGGAGATGTAATTTGGAGGTTTTCTAGGTGTAAAGAGAGTGAGGCACTGAAATAGGCTTACATGAAAGATCTTATTATTTGTATCATTGGAGATTTTTTTACACCAACTTAGACAAGAATTCCTCGGGAACTATTTAGGTAGAGTTGAGTTGCCCAGCTGAATTATGGACTGAATTATGTCCAGACCAGTTTTCTGGGTTACATGATACTGTGAGTTAAAAGGTTTTCTTAACAGTAGTAATAACAAACTCTAATTTTATTGTGCACTTGATTTTTATGTTTTTTTTTTTTTTTGAAAGCTGTGAAATTGTTTAGCAAGAAGTCTGTGGAGCAGATAAAACAATACACGTCTATATGAGAATGACCTTTTTGCAGTTGCTTTCAGTTACCCTTTTATTTTTGGATTTCTGGAATAGCATTTGCTCTTTACAGGAGTAATACGTGTACATGAGGGAAGAAATATTCTCACTTCTAATTGTTTGCATGTGTTACATTGATATTAATCATCTTCTCTGTGTTAAATTTTCCCTGGTTTTTATGGCATGTAAATACAGTTTCAGCACTTACCTTTTCCTTTTAGTTGGCTACATACTTGGACTTGGAGACAGACATGTTCAGAATATCCTGATAGATGAACAAACTGCAGAACTAGTGCATATAGATCTGGGTAAGTGGGACAGACAAGAGAACCTTCATTTTTCTTTACTTCAATGTTTTTTAAAACATACTGTCCTTTTATTTAGGGGTTGCTTTTGAGCAAGGTAAAATCCTTCCTACACCAGAGACTGTTCCATTTAGATTAACCAGGGACATTGTGGACGGAATGGGTATTACTGGCGTGGAAGGAGTCTTCAGAAGGTAAGAGCACCTATGATGCATAGGGATAAGGAAACAGCAGAGCACTTTGGTATTATGATTATTATATGCTAAATAGTTCTGATGCTTGAGAGGGGACTCAGATTTCTGCTAATAATATCCAAACATAAATGCTGTCCTGTAACTCATACACTGTTATTTATATTAACCAATTACAAGCTCGTTATTGTTGCCCAGCTTTTCATATTCTTCACTAACTAATGGATTATTTTCATCCTCTTGTGGAATTCCAGGATGACTGAGTGCTTTCAAAGGCTCCGCAGCTAAATTTCTTGCCTTGATTTAGACTGTTGAATTTTTTCCTTCAGAACTATGTATTTCTTTCAGCTGTACTATATGTTCAGTACTTTTAAGTTTCTTCGAACCATTCTGTTCTGTCTCTTATTTCTGTTCAGTTTCATGGAAGTAATTTGCTGTCTTTGTCCTCATATATTTGGTATTACTTGGCAAGTGCAAAATACAAATGCCACAATAGATTTGACCTCAAAACAAAAATCCCAAAAGGGCTGAGTTTCTGTCAACTTCCATCCTATCTCCTGTGAATGACCCAAGAGAGCCCTAAACAGCAGGATATTTCTCTCATTCAGGACTTTCATGGTGTTCATGAATGTTGTGCTTCCAGCCCCCAAATTTCATGTCTTTAAAAAAGTACATAGTGTAAGTCTTGTCTTTGTAAGGTAGCAGTTAATGATAATGAGTAGTCCCTAAAATACCTTTATGCTGTGAAAGAACAGTCACTGTCACTTCTGTTCTGTTCTAATTGACACTGTCAAATTCACAGTTTCATGTTACTTCTGAAACTGTTGTCCCATGATACAGAAAAACGTGCATTGTTTGGCTCCAGCTGAAGTAAATAAAGTATAAAAGGCACTGGTCAGGTACTGTTTCTGTCTTAGCCAGACTGACTTTTAGTGGACAGTGTAGGTGTAAGTGCATAAACAAGCCATCTCAGGATTGGGTGTGATTATAGTCAGTTAACTTTGTTGTGTGTGTTCTCTGAAGTAGACAGGAGGCCTAATCCCTCTTTCACTGGGGTACCTGTCCCATAAATAAAGTTTCATATGCCTTCCACAAGCTTAGTTTACTTGGGAGCAAATGTAGGCAACCACTTCTGTATCTAAAGCCATTGGAGAGATTTCAGAAAAAGCTCAATGTCTCTGGCTACTGGATCTGCTCATTTCATGTCAAGGGACCCTACCAAGATTCTCTTGACGTGTTACTGAGCACCTAGAGCACACACGTTTTCATCCAGCCAAGCAATTCTGCCATCATGGCATACCTCCACCATCAGTGTTAACTCAGTGGTTAATTCTGCATATAGAAACACTTCAGACAGTGAAATTATTAGTCTCTTTCCCACAGGAAATATAATCAATGAACTACCCACTCCTTCTGATCTTAAATTTTTGAATTTCTTATCTTTTTTTCACAAAATGGAAATATCAGAGATGTTACTCGTATGTTAAAAATTAACCTTTACGAAGGGTACATATATCCGTTATTTAAATAATGAAAATACCATTCTGCTTTACCAAAAAGAACCTAAAAATACAGTAAAATATTTTCTAGATGCTGTGAGAAAACAATGGCTGTTATGAGAAATTCTCAAGAAGCTTTGCTGACGATTGTAGAGGTAAGCATTTTTTCATTCTTTCTGATAGTAACCTGCCAGCATATCTTCACTTTCTTGTGTTTGTCTTCATATACATCACTATCCTAATACTCCTATGGGGTTTTTTTATTCAATTCGAGTGTAGTGCTGTTGGCCAGATTTGTTAATTCATGTAATCTTCCATAAAATCAAGACCAGTTTTCATTTTCTATGAAAACTATTCATTTCAGGCATATGCAGTTTTCCCTCTTCAGTATCTGAATACTTCTAGCCATAGTGCAACATTCCTGGCATAAGTCGTGCCGATTGAATTAAATCCTCTTTGAATAAGACACAAAGAAGAGAATTAAAGTAGTTTTTAAGAGCAGCTTTTACTATGCATTAAGAACTAATGATGATATTTAGCTCCTAGAAGTGTATTAAAAAATGACCTCTTCATTGCTGAGGTGGGACTGGGTGGCCAAACTGAGTCAAGTATGAACAATGCAAATACCTGCAGATGAGCAGATGCCATCTACTGAGCAATTTAGCTTGATTCTATTGGATTTAAAAAAAAACCAACCCCCCTAATAGTGTGGTTAGCATGAGCATTACTGAATGTTTCTCTTCCTGCTAGGGCACTGAGCTAGCTGTAATTAACAGTTTAAATTAACAGAGGTTTATTTACTGTGTAGGTACTGCTCTATGATCCTCTTTTCGACTGGACCATGAACCCCCTGAAAGCTTTGTATTTGCAGCAGAGACCAGAGGATGAGGCTGACATGAGCTCTACACTCAATACTGATCCACAAGAATGTAAAAGAAAAGCCAGGTGAAAGATTTTTTTTTTTCTTACTGTCTGCTTACTGCACTGTTGGCTTGCTTTACGGTTTTCTTACTGGATGTTGCTCATGTTGTTCAGGATCCATATCTAGTGCACCTGTTTTTTTTATTCTGCCAGCAGTGACGACCAGAGTTTTAACAAAGTGGCTGAGCGTGTTCTGATGAGACTTCAGGAGAAGCTGAAAGGTGTTGAGGAGGGAACAGTGCTCAGTGTGGGAGGGCAGGTGAACCTCCTCATACAGCAGGCCATGGACCCCAAAAATCTGAGCCGCCTCTTTCCTGGATGGAAACCCTGGGTGTGACTTGGAAGGATCCAGCACGTTTTTAGAAGAAACCTATTTTTATGCAGCAAGTGTCTTAGCATTTCAAACTGGTATTTCACAATTAAAACTTATATCAGGAGCAACCGTGAAGGCTTATATGTATTGGTATTTGGTAGATGTTTGGTCCACTTACGTTCACCAAACAGTGCTTTAATATTCCTTTTGACCTGCAAGGACTCTGCACGGGAAGCACTATATTCTTAAAGCCTGAGATTCACCACTTTTGTGTATATGTTAAATAGCTGGAGTCTTGTATATAATAATTCATGTGGTAACGTGACTGTGTAGAATGAATGATCTGAAAACCAGGAGTCATGAAGTAACAAGCTAAAGTGCATTTCAAAAGGAGAGTTATACTTTAATGATAATGCCACAGTGAATATAAAAGAAAAGAAGAGAACTTCATGTTCAGTGACCTGAGGGTTCTTGGGGTTGTTTTTTCAGCTTAGTTAAATGGACATTCTTTATGTAGATATGGACTTTGACCCAAGTATAATACGGCTGCTTTTTTTCCTGTTGTAAAAGAAATTGTGTTGGTACTTTATTTTTGTAATATTAATAGTATAAAACAATAAAAAACACTTAGCTTTTGTAGCTCAGACTTCCTTAAGAAAATAGACTGACTATACAAGGAAGCTTAGCATACAAGATGTGCCTCTAAAGCAAACAGTCATTCTGTATCTGGAATAAACACCTGTCGGAAGCATTTAAGTTGTATTTTGAGCAAAAAAATCTCATTCTGATTGCATACAGTTTTACAGAAGACATTGTTCCTTCTGAAATAAAGAGACCTACTGTAATTGGATAGTCAATGAATATGGATAATAGGAGAATCCACTCAAATAACAGTCTCAGTGGCATATTTAATAAATCTTCCCGAATTATCTTTGTATTTAAAAATATGAATAAAATTTGGCATACTCTCACATTATCTTAGTTTACACTTTATGCATTTTTACAGCAGTGTGAGTGAAGAATTTCTGTTCTAATTAGCATTTCACTGATTTTTATTTGTACAGCGTTCCCACAATTTTTCTGTTGTATCTTTGTTTTATAAGTTAATGTCAACATGGCAAGATGAGTCTTTTGTGTTATGTTTTCATGAAGCTGACATAAATTTCTGTTGATCCTTGGAACCAAAATGCATCCTGGCTTTTCTTTGGGGAAGAACTCTCATGCAGGGATACAGTGATTTGTTCTCTGAAAATGAAACTTAACTGACAGAGAACACACTCTGTATGTGAACTTTAAATGACACTTAGGAAAAGGAGAAAAGTCCTAGCAAGGAATTACAGAATGGCGGGTAGGAAAGTATAAACAAAAAGCACCTAAACATTTTTAAGCACGCCGTGGGAGAAGATCAGGTTTGAGACCACCTAAGGCACCTGAAGGTGCACACGTCCATGGGAACTGATGAGGTGTATCCACAGGTCCTGAGGAGACTGGCAGATGAAGTTGCGAAGCCACTATCCATCATATTTGATGGAAGAGTCGTGGCAGTCAGGTGAATTGCCTGCTGACTGGAAAAGGGGAAACATAACCCCCATTTTTAAAAAAGGAAATAAAGAACACCCAGGGAACTACAGGCCGGTCAGTCTCACCTCTGTGCCTGGTAAGATCATGGAGCAGATCCTCCTGGAAAGTATGCTAAGGCACATGGAAAATAAGGAGGAGACTGGTGACAGCCAACATGTTGGCTACGGGTAAATCGTGCCTGATGAATTTGGTGGCCTT
>NW_010126076.1:11098-16319 GCF_000699245.1 Pterocles gutturalis | reverse complement strand
CTCATAAAAGGCTACCAGGTTGGTCAATCTCTTCAAGAAATGCATGCCTTTAGCTGCAGGAGACATCTGAACTAACTACATCATACCTTTACTCTAGACAATTAATTGAACCGCCAAAAGTAGTGCAAAAACAGCAGAAAACTGTTTTCTATACTTTAACACAAGATACATTAATGTATTCAGAAATATTCAATAAATTAGAGAGACAACCAAGAGGAATATATTTAAATGAGATTTTGCATTAAAAAAATTATATGCCTTACACCCCTGCTGAGGATATACAGCACATAAATTTTATCAGTTTGGGCCTCCTCCTCTATAAAACAAAGATGCCAGCACTGAGAATACTTCCCATTAAATGTGTGCAACTTTGCTTCATTTGAAGACTGTTTTTTGGTGGAAGCGTCATGCATGTACTGGAGCATAAAATTAGGCTGTCAGCTCTATGTTTGCATCCTGGTTTTGTAGATACAGTCAGATGCTAAGCATCTTCTAAGTATCTTTTGGAAATACGTTGTTAAAAACACAAGGATTCACCGGTTCTATATCAGGAACTTCAAAGCTTCTTTAAGTTTAATCGTGTACAAAATACCTGGTTTCATCTGAGACAGAGTTAACTTTCTTCACAGCAGCTAGCAAGAGGCTGCGTTTTGGGTTTGTGCTGAGGAGGAGGCTGATAAACACACTGATGTTTGTAGTTGTTGTCAGAACAGTCAAGGACTTTTCACCTTCTCGGCTGTGCCAGTGTCTGCAGGGGCAGGAGAAGCTGGGAGGGAGCACAGCCTCAGTTACTAGCCTAGGATCCGACCTTAGGTTTAGGACTGAGACCCAAACTGGCCAATGGTATATTCCATATCATGCATGTCATGCCCAGTATATAGAGGAGCCTCCGTCTGGACGTGTTCTCTCTTGCTCTGGGTTGTCTCCCTCTGGGTCACCCCTCTCTCAGGGTTGTCTCGGTCTCTCAGACACTCTGGCTCATATCTCTGTTCCAGGATTGTGGCTGCAGGACTCTCTCTGCTCTGAAATCATCAGCCAGGAACTGGCTGAGCCTTGGTCACTGGGTGGTGAGCAGTATCACTGTGTCACTCAGTTGTACATTTGTATGTATTACTACTATCATTATTATTATTTCCAATATTATTGTAGTTTAGTTACTAAATTGTTCTTATCTCAACCTATGAGTCTTTTCCCTTTATCCTTTAATTCTCTCCCCTATCCTCAGGGAGGGTAAGGGGGGAAGGTGAGTGAGCAGTTGGTGTTTGGCTGCTAGCCAGGGGTTCAAAACTGTGACAATAAATGAAGTCATTAAGTTGCAACGTTGGACACCAGTATTAAATACATAATAAGAATTAGAAAAAAAAAGGGGGGGGGGGGGGGTACACAACTAAGAAAAAGAAGGGCCTGCAAGTGGGAGGGAAGAAAGCAAAAGGTAAGAAGCTCTAGTCATTATGGGTGCCTCTGTAGATGGAATTTTTGTATTAGGGTTTAATGAAGCCATAGTCTAGATTAACCACATACATAGTATAGTTCCGTCACATACTATATAACCATATAAATACACACATTAATAGATGCCATGCGTACGGTATAACATGGGTTATGGTGCTCTCTAACAACACTTGTAGGACATGGACTATCCCCACCCATGCAGGGCAGAACATCCCCGTTATCTCCACAGCTCTAATAGCAAATGGGCTCCCCCTCAGCAATCACTTCTGCTGCACTGCCTGTCCTCAAATGGAAATGCACCAGTCGCAGTGCCTGGCAAAAGGAGATGCTACAACACATGATGTCAGATATAAGTGTGTTTTCTTGGTCTTCTGGTTCAGACAAGCTGATATGCAACTTACACTTGATTCTTGATTTAATGCAAGTAATTCTGTGTTGCTTTATAAACAATAGCTGTCAGTAGCACAGCTGTAGAAAATTTAATTGATCCCATCACTTAGTGAGCAGTACACATGATTTATGTTATAACATAAAGATTAAGTCTTTTTCTTTTTTAATCAGGATTTGTCTTGTAAAGTGATTGATAAACTTGTCAGCTTGCTGCTGTTGATTATACACTTGAAGAATTGGTTGGATAACTTTAATGTAATGCAATTAATTATGTTTTGAAGAATTTGCACTCATTCAGCCTAGTCATGCTAGAGACTTTTAGCAAAGGGTTGGCCTTTTTCTTCCCCAACAGTAGGTAAAGGGAAGTCTCTGGGATTTTTTCACTCTTAGAAATCAAGAGTGAAAGAACAACCTCCTACTTCAGAGCACTTCAGAATATCACAGAGTCCCTTCTAAGTGAAATACTTCTCTGGCATTCCTAGCAAGCCCCTACCTTATAGAAATGATTCATTAAATGTAAGTGGCATGTTTTCTTATTTTGAGCATTCATTTCAAAACTTTAAAAGTGCCTTGTCAGATCAGCCCTAGACACCAGCTATTAAAATGCTAGGTTACACTTGATGAAATATAATTAGAGCACTTGTGTCTTTATGTAGCACACACATGTTTAAGTCATGTTCTCCTGAATTTATTTTTTTAATATAAGAATAAATTTTAAAGATTTAAAGAAACAATAACATGTCAAGCCAAAATTTAATTTGAAACTTGCCTACACAAAAGCACATTTAAATCTATTTTTTTAGGATCTCAGCCTAACTAAATACACTTTGGAATGGCCTCTCGCTGCAATTCTAATGACATTGCTTCAAAACAAAGCAGGAAATATCACTAGTTTGTCTGGCAACTGCTTACGAAAACCATCTAGCTGTAGTGACATCCAGTGCATTCCATTAATAACATACAATGGAGGCACACAAATATTATATGGGAAAATATTATTTACAGATTGATTGATAGACAACCTACTGACCACTTGGTAGTTCTAGAATCTGAAGAATTAATTAAAAGTTTAAAGTAGGGCTCAAAGCTGCCAGTCTCACCATCAGTATAAGTCACAGAAATACAAGCTCTTCTTGAAGATGTAAATATTTGTAGTGGTATAAGGGGACTTTCCAATAACACTGGAATAGGATATAGTCAAAGTTTACTGAAAGAACAGTCATTGTTATTTCCTTTCATATCTACACATTTTCCAGGGAAAAAGTAGTAGTCACTGCATCAGAACAATAGTGATTAGTTGTTTAGTTACTGAAACTAAACAAAATATTGTGTCTAAATGTACATTTGTGTTCACAAATATCCTGTCACAAAAACTAACACATTAAAGTTACATTAATCTTAATATACACATGCACAATCTAGTGTTATGTCTTACTCCAGCACATTCATTAACTCATGGCTTATAATTACTTCCATAATTTACAGGTGGAACTACCAATGCAAAAAAAGGTTGAGCACCTCCTTTCTTGTCTGATGTATGCTGGTGGTCATTTCCAACAGGGAGCACAGAAAAACCAGAACTTTTCATTAAGAAGTATTCTGAGGTTCTGAGGTATACCCACTGTCATCCTGCAGGACTGAAAACAGCTCAAGGAGAGGTGGGAAACTTCAAGATTCACACAGCTCGGATGTTTTCCCTTGCACCCCTCCGCTGGTGTAGCTCATTCTAGCCTGGATTCACTCACAACATGACTAATTCCTCAAGTTTAGCTCTCAGACATGACAACAATTTCAGTATCAGTAACACAACACTTTATGACTCAGTAGTAACAAACCAATCCTCCCTTATATTAATGGGCAACTAACACTTCACGACTTCCCTGCAAGATTAAACAGTCCTATTTCCTATGGAAAATAAAAGCTAATCAGTCATCCCATTTTACCTATAAAATCCTGCTTTCCCCACTCCGCTCTCTGCAGTTTTGCCTTCTTTCAGGGTTTTTTTTCTCCTTAATTACAAGGGATACATACAGGCTCATATATTCTTTGCTAAAGTGAGGCTATCCTTTACAATGGAGCTCCCCGGGGCCACGCAGGAAGTGGCTTAGGTCTGTAATTTGCAGGAATTTCAGCTTATCTTTCTTTTATTGCACAGCTTCCTAGCTACATATTGCAGTTAATGCCCCATGTAAATCTATTCCTTGAGATTTCAGCTTGGTAGGCTTATAAAAACACATAATCTTGTGCTATATTGAGGGGAGAGAAAGGAAACTGGCATTTTATGTTGGAAGACCAATTACAACTTTCTGTATCAAATTCTGTCAGCTTTTGCCAGGAAACAAAGTGTTTCTTCCAAAAAAGTTCTTCCAAATCTTGATCACAGCAGCTACTGTACTGACACACTAAATTTAAAGTTACACTTGTATTTACAGTATAACATAGTTGTATTTGTATTTATTTACCCTGAAGCATGTTTGTTGCATTTTCTACACTTTTTTGGATAACTATATTTCATTAGAAAGAATGTTTTGATGATTTTGTTGCTAAAATACAAAAGTAAGTACACAGACCCAGAGCAAAGTAAATTACAAAAGCGGAACTTCTATCTACAAATAAATTAGAGAAGATGAAAGAAGTAGGTATCACTGCAGCTTGTGAATTATTACAGACGAATTTCCCATCCACGTGCACTAAACAGAAGTGCTGAAAGCTGCTGCCCTTTGTGCTTGCTAAAATACTCAACAGACAATACAACCAACTCCACCTGCAGCTCCTCTGGATAGATCAAGAGTAAACTGAGTTTTCTGCACAAACAGCACCTGAAATGTCTTCTCCCCACTCACTTATTTAAAGAGAAGCTTTGACCAAGATAAGTATGTGTCATTACTCCACTCCATATTCACCCCCATGCATACCTTACATTTCTGCTCTCAGCATCCTGTCCAGGTGGGTTTCCCTACTCCCAATATCAGAGACTTGGCTTTTTGAATGAACAAATGAAAAAAAAAAACAAAACAAAACAAAAAAACCCTACCAACAAAGAGCCAAGAAGCTTAAACCATGCTTCCACGCAGAGTGCAGGAAGGTAGTGGTGCCAGCAGCCACCAAGAACGTAAAATCAAACTGCAGAACTGAAAAGTGCAGATTAGGATTGAAGACTGGAAATGCAAAGGGTGAGTTTGTAGAAATAGAAATCCTGGGGTAGAAGTAACTAAGCATCTTGAAGCAGTAAATGAAAGGTTTGACAGGAGCACTGAACAGGTTAACTCTTCTGTTTGGGATGTGCTGTGGGGAACTGAAGATAGTGTGCCTGAGGCTCACGAACGGATTGGAAAGCTCCAAGAACTCCCAAGTGGTCAGTAAGGGGCACACAAGCAAA
>NW_010126076.1:0-11070 GCF_000699245.1 Pterocles gutturalis | reverse complement strand
AGCAGGAATAAACACTTTCAGTACCTTCACTGCCAAGCACTCCCTGACCCTACCCTTCTCCTCTATGGAAAACCCACTTCCATCATGTTTTTTCCTCTTATTTAGCTGTTAAAAATACGATAAGAACACAAAAAATCCATGGCCTTTACAGTCATGGAATCACCGACATAAGAACATGAAAGTAACCCATGGGTTAGACTCCAGTCCAACTTCCAGCTTCCTTATTCTACTTTAATGCAGGCAAAGCAGATGAACTAGTTAACACTGCAGTGTTAATCGTGAAATAGCAGTCGCCACGGCTCCTGTAAAGCTGCTATTCCCATTGTCACTGCTCAGCAAATTACTCCCATAAATGTACAGGGAACTTGGGAACCTCTCGGTAAATATTAATCTACAGAGACTGCATTATGGCTTCCAGTCTAGGTGAACAAACATACGCCTGCTTTATTGTTCTTTTTATTTCAGCTCCCAATGCTGGACATTTTTGTTCAACTTGGCCTGGATTTCTGGCACACAATATGAGCCTTGGCACTCTCATCAGCATCCCTGTGCATTTGGGGCCTACATAAAATGTCTGAGTTCTTTGCTAAGGTCTTTCAGGTGCTGAACAACCATCCTGTCTTCTCCAGATTTTTCTTCAGTGAGCACTTAACTAAGAGTGGCGATGTAGGTCACTCCTCACTTGAGCCCAAAAGGTGTTTTCATTTGTTTCCACAAAACTGAGATCTACAAAGGCCAGCTGTGGACTTGGTTTCAATATACTTTTCTCAAATGCACTCAACTGTATGAAGTTTGTGTTCAATTTACCCAACTTGTAATTGTAACTGAAAAAATCATCTTTATGCTCAGAATGCTTACCAGACTGTTTTTGGCCATGATAACGGGTGTTTTAGGATCTGTGCTTTTAACAGTGTTGTCACACAGATGGGAAAATGTTTATAAAGACTCCACTTGAGGGTGGTGACTGTTAGCACAAAACCTACCGCTCAAGTTGCAAACACTGCTGCGGAAATCTGTGACATCCAGAAAAAGCAAGAGAGGAAACTCTAAGAAAAATAGAGGAATCCAGAAGTAGGGCTGGCATTTAACTCCCTTTCCACAGACATCTTTTTGCACCTGTAAATCTAAGAACGTTACAGCAGATTTCTGGAGATTGCCAGCCAGGTTATAGCCGAAAGAAAACTATTCCCTGTTACATTCAGGCTCAAGAGGTCAGATAATAAAGATGTGACGCATCATGACTTTTCTCTCCCATTAACTTCTGTTTAACTGCTTCCTGAAGTAAGTTCTGAACATAAACCTAAAGCTTCCATACATGGTGTCTTCCGTATTAGCAATACAGATAATGCATACCAAAATAGACAATTTAAAATTAACTCCTCTTAAGTGGATTGCTCATTAAAACATCGCTGTGAGATCTTGGGGTTTTTTTCCCAAAAGAATTCTTGATTCTTTCTATTCCTGTTACAAGCATAACACAGAGGCTAGAAAGAGAGAGTGCTTGATTAATGCTGTAGATCTCCTGCTTCGTTTAATACAAATGAAAAGAGACTATGATGATAATCCTCATGAATTCAGGGAGTGAAAGAAGAATGCTTAGCAAATCAACAGGACAAGAGAGCTTTTCCAGTGAACTGTCAGTATGGGACGGATGTTCTACAGACTTAGAAAACATAATGCATCCGGGTAAGATATCTCCTTTCTGTTGCACAGTTGAAACTGTCTTCAGCTGAGCTACTTTTGATTTACGGAGCATCTGGTGACCTTAGCGGATGTTCCATGGTGTATGCTGCTTACGGCCAACAGTGGGTAAATATTAATCATCTCCCACAGACCTCGGTCAAGCAGCTTACCATGAAACAGCAGCTTGCAATTTTTGCATCATAGTCCCCTCCTCAGACACATCCCCTCCAACCTCTGCCTCTCCAGGTGTTTCTAGCACTATGCACAAAGAACGAGGCACAAGGCAAACATTCTCTATGAAACCCTCTATAGCCATGGCCATTTAAACAAAAATTTGCAAAAGTTTATCTGTGATATAAAATAATTTCAGAGTTGTTCTTCTCAAAGTGACAAGAAGATATATCATAAATTTACTCCAAGCTCTCCATCCCAACTGCCAAGACCACATCTGGGATCATCTCACACTGAGGGATCATACTTCTCTTCTGTGGGAACTGCGCTGTGCATGCTTGTGTTCTGTCGCTGCTAGAGAGCTATGGCTCACATCCATCCCCCCACTTTCTAAACTGACAGAGAACATTTTGTACAAAAACTGAAAAATATTTTCATCCCCCCCAGGTCCTGTCAGCAATTTCAAGTAAATCAAATTCATTCATGATAGTTGCATTAGCATCACTGATGAATATAAAAAAAAAGTATTTTAAGTTTTCCAGAGATGTTTGGCATGTTGTTGTGAATAGAAAGATTTTATTTTAAAATCAATAGTTGCTAATATGTAGATGATAATGTGAAATGTGAAGATTAGGTAAAGTTTCAAAGCTAAGCTCAAAATAAAGAGAGGATTTATATTATTGGGGGACCCCAATCTCTTCGTTATTATTGGCATATGCAAATTTTTCTTCAGTATCTATTTGGTAAATGAAAAAGCCAAGGCAGCTGAGAGTCTTAAGCCAAAAGAATTGTCTGGAAATGAAAAACTGAAGTACTGTTGTACAATTCACTCAGTCTCTCAAAAAAATCATAACATCCAAGTCACAAGCCACTTAAATTCACAGAAGAGATGGATATTTATGGACCTTGTACAGAATTAAGAAAATTAGAGATTTACATAATTTTTGACAGCAACCTGGTTTTGTTCTTTAATCGCCTTTGATTTTGCCAGTTTAGATCACCAAGTATTGTCCTTTATGCTGAATCCCAGAGTGTTTCTGGACAATAACCTGAACCCAAATGACCAGAAAAGCAAAAGTAATTTCTAAGGCTGTTTACAAAAAAACGGACCACAGGAAAATGCAGCAAACGGTACTGTCCTTCTTATGCTTTGACCAGACAAAACACAGCCTTGCCCACCTTCAATCAGCTGCGAAAGATTTGATGTTAACCTGAAAGCAGGTATGAAAGAAGGCAAGAATAGTGACTTGCTAGTGACACAAGAAGAAAAGCCTTCATTTAATTGTAAACAACTTTTTTTCCCTTCCCCATCTAAAATCTTTTTGCTTCTAGTTGGCAAATGCAAGCCATTGTATGCCTCTGGAACAAAAACCTGAAGCTCTTAGCTATTGGGACAAGTATTTTGGATGTTAAATACTCAGTTTAAATTTTTGTAGGTGATTAGAGTGAGAGGTTGGTAATATATGAACAAAAAACAAAGGCAGATGGACTGCTGAGAATTAACGATGAGTAGATTTGCTTAATGATGAACTCACGCTAAGTTATAGTCAGGACAGCAATTGATTCCTTTTATGTTCTCCCCTGAAGACGATCGATCAAATACAACCTCTCCAAGCTACTTGGCAAAACTGCTTGTGGCATAAAGATTTTCTTTCATGTTTATCACTGAGAAACTAATCAATCACTTGACTAACACTAGCGGCTGTTATTCCACCTTTGAGATTTTAACAAACCAAAAGTTGTCCGTGTTGACCAGTATGACCTTTCCCTTGTGGGCATATGATCTATGCCGAAACACATTTTTAAAATGCCAGCACTTATTCCTGCTTAAAAACAAAATTGTTCAAATTATTTTAGAAATTATCTGTCTCTAAATGAAACACACAATAGTGCCTAAGACAGGGAGGCTATTATTGTAACATGACAACTATAGAGCAACTACTATAGATTATTGAGCCTCACTACTACTGAAGTGAAAAAATAATACATATTACAGTAAGAATCTAATTTAATATTCTAAATGCAAACTTTCAAAATGCTGTAACTTCTTTCCTATCAGCACACCTCTACATATTCCCTTTGCAAGGGAATCTTTATTATAAATATTTTCCTGTTTATCAGAAAAAATAAAAAATACCTAAAAACTATTCCCCTAACTGAACTGTAAGCATATTTTATCTGCATGCAAACAGGCAATGCATCAAGTTCTGAATGACTCCTAAGTGCCATTAGTTTCAAGGAATACACTCAAGACATACTACAATACATGAAGATAAGTCAACAGCCTGCATCTTGAGGACTATGCCTGGCTTGCCTGCAGGACCTGGGCAAATCACTCAGCTCTTGAGCAATTATTGGGAGCACAAGGACACGCTGCTGTTCCTTCACTGCTTCAGGAAGCTGAGCTGGGGTGTCTGCATGACCTGCACAGTGTCAGGTAGACAGAGCAGCCCATTCAGAGCCGGGGGGATTTCACAGCGTGCCTGTCAGCTTCCACGTGCAATGCAACATGCAAGACAATACAGATGGGCTCTCAGTCTACATGCACTGTAGGAGGAAACCTCGACTCTGCACTCTTCCTTTTGGCATAGTTACTAAGAGGAGATCACTCCTAATTGGAATCTATGCACTTGGAAGAGGCAACTTCACAAAGAAACAACTCACATTTATCAAAACCAGTTAAACCTTATGATTAACAGGAGGGAAAGATGTTTTTACTAGGTTTCAATTTTCCTCTAACTCATTTTTCTCTAGGCAAAGACAGTTCTTTTGAACAATGACATCTGGTAGACAGTTAACCTTTACTTCTGAGAGAAAAAATTACTTTTTCATAACAGTTTATTCAAATCAGCAACTCAGCTCCATACATCAACACAGTGAGAAAATTTTATCAGGATAGAAAGAGGATTTTATTGAAAACAGATTGGCTTAAAATAAGGCATGGCTGCTTCTGCAAGGAAGAACACCACCGTTTTTTAGGGTACTCCAAAGTGAAACATAAGAGCAGCTAACTTAGAGGACACAGAATGGCTTAACTGCCAGAAATCTTTTCCTATAATCAATTAACATTAGCCTGTCTGCTGGGGATTAGGTAACACAAACCCTGTCTCCACACATACTTCTTTCACTGCTTCACATTCCATAGTAGGATAGCAAAGCAAAATAGCATCGTCTTCTATAATTATCAGGGGAGGATTGACAAAATATGTTAAGCACAAGAAGCTTGAAACAAACAATAAAATTGAACTTTGGTGTGCTAAAAAGAAATACATGAGCAAATGCTTCAAAGCCTTAGAATCTGTGGGTACCAGGACACCAAGATTCAGATTAGTTCCAATTTCCTACATGTTCTGCCACAGCAACGTTTAATACCAAACAGATCCTCCAGCTGAAAATTAGTTTTGGTAAATCTGCATGACCTGCTGCTCCATCCTCATCTATCTTTTCAGTGTTCTCCCATCATGCCTGAAAAGCAAACACAGGCTTGGCATTGTCCTTTTCGAAATAATATTTGTTTCTCAGGCTCAGAAGTTTCCATCTCTCCTGACAAACACTCAAACTACAAACAGCAAAGCCACACAGTTACAATGAGACCAATAAAAATATAAACATCCTCAAACGGCAGCAAGCCTTCCTCTGGACACAGGACAGACAGTTTTCCTCCCACTTGCAGGACCCTGCCTTTCAACACACAGCTTGCGAGCTTCTCAAGCTTTCAAAAACTACAGCCTGATCTTTTATATGCAGCTGCCGGAATGCAGCTGGCTCCAGGTTTATGACTTAACCTCTCCATTCATGTGTCCAAAACTTGATACACCTGCTTACCTTCACACTTAAGCAATCCCATGAAGATGCACTTGGAAAGGAGCATCCATATTATACTGTAAGAACTTTGGCCCTGCTTTTCATCATGTCTTTGCTACATCTTGACAAAAAAAAAAAAAAAAAAAAAAAAAAGAGTTCATCTGCCTGAATTTATTTTTAAATATTTTTAAGTGTTATAGATAAATTACAATTTTAGTAGTATAATACGGTCCTGGTGGACTGCTCAGTATTAATATCTGAGCACTGTAGCATTGGTCAACACTATGGAAAAGCTATATTTACATTTCACTGTATTGTTTTCCCTCCAGGAGGAATATCCGTTATTGTCCTGGGGTACAGAAATAGAGAATAGGTAATCCTAATGAACCAACTTCTACATCTTTTACTAAAGTAAACTGGAATTCTCAGGAGTATTAAAGTTCACGGCTGAATATAGTTTCCTCTGTTAAAAACAAACTTCTAATGTTGTAGAAATGTAAATTTAAAAAAAATTTCTAGAATAAGTTGTGCTTTATTACTTCCTGATTTCCAGTGCAGTTACTGCTCTTGTAATACCATTCTTAATACACCTTGAGGCAAAAGTGAAGTCAGCTGGTTCCCCTGAGTCCTCAAGACAAACACCATTTGGGGAATGAGAATAAATAGCTCTGAGAATCTTGAATTATTGAAACAAAGTTACATCTGAAATATTTCTGTGCAGTTCCTGGTTTTCCTCTTCAGAGTCTTCTGATGATGGAAGGGGCTGTTCTGACCCTTAGTCCACATGAAAACAGGCAAATGCCTTCTCCTTTGCCCAACCCAGCATGGAGCAAACAGCTGCTGTGCAAAGGCAAGGAGTGGAGCTGGACCCACACCGCCACCTCCTTGTGATTACGCCCTGGCAGAGCTGGGACAAGCTGCCACCAGCAGAGCTTTCTAGGAAAAGGATTCTCAAAACAGCACTGGAACATGGGGCCCTGCGGAATACATCAAAAGTCAACAGTCCTTCAAAATGGTTCAAGACTACGCATTTGCAAACCCTGCAAATGCAATCCTGCAGAATTCAGGACACACTGCAACTTGAAAGGAAACATTCCATTTATAAACAGCACTACTCTGAGAAAAAGGAGACAAAGAATTTGGTTAAGGATGCCATTGCCATCAACAGAGGCGGAAAGCAAGGGAAACTAGTTATGTCCAGAAAAGCATATTATTCTCTTCATGCTATCAATTTTCTGTGCTGAAAGGGACGATGAGGCCTTACCTAAAGCAATAGTGCTGTAGATAAGCATGAAAAGAAAACTGATTATAGGTCAGATGCTGAGGAAGAAGATGACGAGAACAGGAACAAAGGAGCAATGACATGCTGTTACCATGAACACCACAGATATTATTTTGCTCATTAGTTGCTCATTACACCCCATTAAAGTAGCTGTTGCTTCAAATTATGCCAGTGCTCCTGCAGAAAGAAGCATAAAGCAAAACTGTGATTCACTAAATGTAACAGTGAAAAGTGTTCTAACAATTTAAGTAGGAATGCTCTGCATTAGGCTTGGCTGAGTCCTTGGTAGGAGGGCAACTGTCAGAATGCTAAGTAACTTCTCAAACTTTGCTCTCACTGAACAGAGCAGTATAATTCTTTCAAAGGAGAATCAAAAAGCACTTTGTAAATATCAGTGATTTAGGCCTCAGAACACCTTTGGAAATAAAGAAGTAGTATCATCTCTCTCATGAGAAAGTCTGTTTTCTGAGTCGTAAGTCAGTTTAACACTCCTTTTGCTGCTCACCGCAAAGGCACTGTTCTTCAGCTGACACAGAAGGTTGGTCTCACCTTATTTCTCTGGTTTCCAAGAAAACTTGTGCAATACATGAAGCCTGTGACCTAACTCCAGAGAAACAGAAATGCTTCAGCACAGCAGTACAGTACACAGCAGTCCACGTACAACTGGGGTAGGGGAAGGACATGGGGAATTAAGAGGTGAAAGTAAGTAACCAGTCTTCCAGCAGACTGAGAAAATAAAGCTGTGAAGGAAAGACAATAAAACCGTGAAAGACATACAATAAAGCAATGAAAGAAGAAACTAATTTTAAGTTATAACCCAGAATTGTTTTGGCAAGTGAAAATTCATCATGCCAATAGGTAATAACCAAAACGAACAAAAGCATTCAACATAGAAGAGCATTACATGAAACCAATCACTAGAGTAAACTTTGGGGGTAAGCTCCTAATCCTGCATTTTCTTCCTTATATGACAACCACAGCATATGAAGAACAGTCCATGCAGGGAGGATCCAGCTAGTTCCCCAGTAATGCCCAGAATTGATCCATTAAGTACTCTATTAATTAAGCAAGCATGGGTTTATTAGGAAGAATGGGGAACTCTACACTCCTGTCAAAGTCCACGGTCACAGCTATGCAGGTACACGGCCTCCCACGCCTGTGGTCTGTAGGATACCTTTTCCCAGACCTCTCCCAGCCTCCCAGGTCTCTCATGGTGCAAATTTTAGTGATGCAAAGAAGAAATGCACCATAGTGTTCACATGACCTTTAAGAGGTTGCCTTTTGGTTTTTAAGCATATCTTCCTTCATTTCCCCCAGTCTATGGTAGATCTGCTGAGGGGCAACTGCTTCCTAATGCAGCCTGTTAACAGTCACAACTCTTCAGTTGAAGCGGGACAGGTCTGTCCAAGTCTGGAAGCCCAAATTCTTCAGTCAGTCCCAGCAAAAAAAGTGTCTCCTTAGCCGTGACTGCTGCAAATTACCTTCAATAGCAAACCCATTCAAACTGTAGCTTCAATTACTTTTTTTTTTTTAATGTAGAAAAATACACTTTCAAGTAGCATATCTATTAATTATAAACAGTAAATGTACCATGTGTATCATCATATTGTCTTACACTTTTCCTATTAAATCTAATGAAATTCTGAGATGAACTATACAGCACAGCATTAGGGTCACGTTCTGATCTGAATTTAGGTCATTGTCTTTTGTAAGTGGCACTTATAATGGATTCATTTATAACCTTACACAGATCCTAAACTCTATGCATTTTTTTTTGTTGTTTTAAGTCATAAACCTTACAGCAGGTGAATTCAAATTTTGCTGCAAGAGGGGGATGTATTTGTATGATACATTGCATAAGATACGCCAGCTCAGAGAGGCAGGTGGCCCTCTCTCAACCTGGAATTATATATAGCATCCATTACTGACATGGAGAGAAGTACGAGTGAGTCACCAGTCACCAGAAAAATTTGTAGCAGGAAAACACCTGCTTTCCCACCTGTTTCTTTGCATTCCTTTGTGCAAATAAAATGTGAAGTTTGTTTTAAATAACTGTAGGTTAAAATACATAGACTAAAAGTAAGGGCTTGTTAAATAGTATAAGTAGGAAATAACTGAAGACAGCAGCAGCCCCTTGAATTGGTTCTGAGACCTTTTTCTTATCCAAACCCAAAGTTATTTTAAAACCTGAGGTTCCTTCCAATATCATTTCTTCTGTGATTTCATGTGGTTACTCAAAATGCAGGAGAGAACTCTGAGTGACCTTCGCTTGCATTGCTGAAGAAGAATTACTGTATTCTTATTTTTTTTTCCTGCAGTCATAACATTCTATTGTCATTTGGGAAAAGTACAAAAAATACACACATTAGGTGTGGATTTGTTTTTAAAAAGGGGGAAATTGTGCAATTTTAGAATATTATCCTCAGCACAGTGCTCCATTTCTAGGGCAAGGAAGTCAAAAGTCAAGAAAACTGTGAATAAACTCTTAAAACATTAAAGATCTTAAAGTCTACATATAAAATGCATTCAGCTATTTTAAAATAAGGGATTTGAAATTATGGATTTATTTTTTTTTCCTTCATCAACCTGTAATTTCAGTCTATGAGACATAGCTGTTGCTAAAAGCACTCAGGAATTAGGGCAGGGCAGTCATAATAAGCAACTTTTCTCCTTCAAGAATGAAAAGTGACCGGTAAATTTGCCACCTACTTTATATATAACAAAGGAGAACACACAGGCATAGCTGAATCACGGCTTTTACTAGTTAACCTCACAACTCTCTTAACTATGGCCCTTATTTAAATCATTACCTCTCTGACTATAAAAGTGTCATCATCTCTATTTTTTTGTAACAGGGAACTTGAATATGGGGCAGTAGGCACAGGTTCTTCTTTAAAATATGGCTACAGCAAAAGGAATCTCCACATAATTTTCTATAAAACTTCAAGTAGACAGCACAAAATAGTTTAGGAATGATAGATTTGCAAAGTAGCAGAAAATGGCAACAATATTGCATGCATTAAATAAATCTTTCTTAACATCAATGGCCACTATCCTGCCATGAACTTCAAAACTGCATATTTGGCATAAATAATTTGAAATAAAGGATGAGCTCTTCCAATTCTTTCCACAGATTTTTTTCAGTTATCAAATTCAGCCTTTACCATATGCAGGATGCAGGGAAGGAAAAGTTTTAAAGACAAAGAACACTCATTAAGTGCTGCAATTGGGCAAATAACACTCTGCATCTTAGTTTCTCTAACTGTGAACTAGAGGTAATAGTTACTAACCCTTGTTAAATTGCTATATAAAGATTGCTGCTAACCAGGGATCATTTCACACAGTACAGACATAAAACTATCTCCAGGGTAAAACAAAGAAGCTGCTTAATGAAGCACAGCCATACAACATAACACAATTTTACTCCAGGAGCAAAACCAGAAAAAAAGCAATTTTCAGTTTTCTTCTTTTTGAAAACAGTACAAGTAGACAAGGAGCTATTCCATGCAAAATTTGCATTCTAATGATTTTGAACAGCTGCTAATAATTTTTAGCATTATGCAATACCCCAGGCTCATAACAAGCCTCTGATGAGCATATATGTATATAAGGTCATACAAGACCTTTCCTTAAGATCAACCCTGCTCTGTAAAATTTTCACTTCAAGATTTTTTTCAAGGAGCTAATCTGCAGTTCCATATCAGCTCAGCTATGCTCACTGTGGTTTCTTTGATGCTCTCTAGTGAGGACTTTTTATTTTCTTGAAACTCTTACTGTAATATTTTTGAATCAAGTCCACTTGTGTCAGTCAGGAACATGAAAAAAAAAAATCCTGGCTGTCTGGGGAGGTCCCCGGAGACTGGAAAAAGGGAAATATTACTCCCATTTTTAAGAAAGGGAGAAAAGAAGACCCGGGGAACTACAGGCCGGTGAGCCTCACCTCTGTGCCTGGGAAGATCATGGAACAGATCCTCCTAGAAGCTATGCTAAGGCACATACGAGACAAAGAGGTGATTCGAGACAGCCAGCATGGCTTCACCAAGGGCAGGTCTTGCCTGACCAGTCTGGTGGCTTTCTATGATGGAGTGGCAGCTTCAGTGAACAGGGGAAGGGTGATGGATGTCATCTAC
>NW_010126075.1:32768-37386 GCF_000699245.1 Pterocles gutturalis | reverse complement strand
AGAGGGGAAAGGAAGGGGAAGAAGAGCCTATTATGTCTCCCATGATTTTCTGGAGTTCAGCACATCGCAGATAATTGCTGCAGCATGGGAACACATTCATGCCAACATCACAACTGTAGCACAGGAATGTCTTAATGCTGATGCCATAAATGTGTGAAGCGCTTCACAGGGATAAACTGAAGTCACACGATTTGTTCTCTCCACCCAAGTCCTTCCTTAACACCATTCTCGTTCCTGGGTACTCTGCAAGCTCCCGTACCGTCAGCAGTGTCCATGAGGCTAAAGCGGGGCGCTCCCTTGTGCATGCCTTTCACGATCCCCGAAGGAGGAAGGTCGACCGCTGCTGGGCGTGCTGAGGAGGTGGAGGTAGTTGCTGTGACATCTGGGGGAACTGAGAAATTTTCTAAAAAAAGGGAGAAAATCGAGATGGCAATTAACATATACCTTCTATTAGCAGATGGAACAAGCAAAGTGTTAGTTACCTGTTACCAACAATCTTAAGAATTTAATGGGATGAATGTATGGGAGCTCTTATTAACGGTGAACACACCGCTTCCTAAACATTAAGTAGCTCTAGGAGGTGCACAGTATCTGTTCTGGAAAACAGAAACGGAGGCACAAGGTGAGTGGCTCTGTCCAGGTCAGGAAAGCGGCTCACCAAAACCAAATTCCTATTCTTGGTCTCTAACCTTCAAATCAAGCTAAATTTCTTCACCTTCAGCACTATAAAACAAACAAACAAACAAAAAGTTTGAGATCCACGTGAGCTCTGAAATATTCAAAGCCCCAGAACAAAAACCTGCATCACCTAGGCAGTAATCTCTCTTGCTAGGATTATACTATTTAACTTTTTTTGTCAGGAAGGGCTTTCTAAAACAAAACACGCGCTAGGCTACGGACTAAAGCTGATCAGCAAAAAAATCACGTTGGGTTTAAATTTCTTCCAGTTCAGTGGCTAAACAGCCTGTCCAGCAGTTAAATAATAAACTTCAAATCTAATGAATATAGCAAGCTGGGTCTTTTGCTCCGAGTTGCAAGACACCGTTCTGCCTTTCAGTGAGTCTGGAAGCTTCAGAACTGCAGAGACTCGGCATACGGCAGTAATTCTCTCATTAACTTTCTCTTCAACAAGCGGTTTTTTGCTTACATGGGATTTCTTTATACAGCACAGTAGGTTCAATCATCTGATAGGGCAAGAATATTCTGTGCTAGCTTAACAGAACCCAAACTGCTGCTTACAAAGGAAAAAAACGCAACAATTTTGAAACCGTGTGTTGGTTTGCACAGGGAGAGCCTGAAGGAAGTCAGATCCTGAATAATTCCCACCGAAAGGTTTTTGCGGTTAATTCTCTGCGTCCCTTTCTCTAAGGAGAAAAAAATCCATTGCTGCATACCCTGGAGATACAGTGGCAAGGAATATTTCTCATGTATTGAGCTTCTAAGATCACTAGGAAGGACCTAAATTTGGTACAACTCCAAACATTTGCAGGACTTTTTATTGCTCTTTCTAAAGAGACGTAGAAAATTGCACATGGGAGAGCTCCTGTTCATTTACATTAGGAGTTAACACAGGATCAATGTGGCACCTATACGGCAAATGCAATTCCAACAGCGATTTAAAGCTGCTGTTTTGCATAACATACTCATTGCATCAGGTGGCAGTTATACTGCAGGTAAAAAGCGAGATCACCTTGATTCATTACACAAGGTAAACGTGGCTTTCTGTACGTTCCAATTAAAACAGCCTCTCTGCTTCAAAGACACGTTAATTCTATTTACTACATTTTATAGGCAATTTCCCTGGTTTTCCATTTCAGAAAACAATTTGCATCCCAGGAAATTAAAAAAAAAAATAAAATTAACAGCAATAAAAGAAAATGAAGTGAAACAGTTAAAACCACCAGCACTGCTTGCCCCAAACAAGTTAAGCAAAAGCAGAGAGCACACAAAATACAGACATCTCCTGAGATGCAGTAATATCCTTCACAGCGGATAAAAAAAGACAAACATACACAGAGCAAAACCAAACTTTGCCATTTCATCCAGAAGCATCAGCAGCAAGGAGCACCTCAGAGCCTCAAAAAACTGAGCCTGGGGTATCCAGATCTGGAGATTTTGCTCTGTCTTCGCAACACCTGGCTGCTGGGATTCTTTCTCAAGACTCGTCAGGAAAGATCTGGGCTAAACCTTTACTCTGCTGTAACCAATTTTTTGGAATGGCAATAAGCAAGGACACCCCTCCGGTACTCATCAGGACACGATGCCAAACGCCGCTTGCGTACGGTGGCTTTGAACACACAGGAGCTTCAAACAGCCGTAGACAGAAGCAACACAGTACACAGAAAGTTGTGCCCGCTGAACCTGGCAATCCCTCGAGTCTTTTCTACTTCGGTAAAGCTCCTGCTCCCCTTTTTCAACCAACTCAATATTCTGAAATTCTTTAGGGGGAAAAAAATAAAAAATAAAAAAAAATTGTGATGGCTCCAACAAATCCTAGTGAGTTCCTTCAAAACTAACTGAACTCTGGATCCGAATTTCCCTTACGCAACGGACACCTCCAGCTTTATGAACACAATCTGAACTCGAAGCAATTTTTCTGTTCATACCCATCTCCTACCTATTCGAGTATTGGCAAATACATCAGCTAGTGACCCACTGGTCCCTTTGCCTTCTCCATGGGAAAGTGTAGAAGATGCTGATGAAGATGTGGATGACCCCTGAATAGATCGGTTGATCCAAGACTCAGCATTCTGTAAGCTCTGATGCAATGCAGCAGAAAGAGCAGCTTGGCGCCTTAGCGAGCCCTCATCCTCGGATGCGGAAGACGTGTCTGTGTGGAAGCAGAAAAGAAAATCTAGCTGCTTAGGGAAAAGCACGTTGCACCCAACATGCTCTTTCCAGTTCACGTATCAACGGCACAGGCTTGTAACGCGAGGATCTTTTCGTCAAACAAGGTTACGTTGGCCAGAACAGCGGGTAAAGCAGCAGACGTCCCCAGTGTGAACACATTTACCCCCCGGTGTTTTGCCCCCGTTTAACGCACAGAAAAAATTCACCACCTCCGACAAGCATCCTTCCCCCACGTTCTCCAAGTTATATTCTTTCTCATTATTTTTCCGTTCATATTCTGTAATATCAGATGCTGTATTGCCTAACTTTGGTAATTCTGAAATGGAAAGCGAGGGCTCAGGGTCAAGGTCAGAACGGAAAGTTCCCAGGAACGGAGGAGGACACGGGCACCGGGAAACAACCGTGCCAAGGCCACGCGCAGAAAACGCTTTTGTCTGGGATTCTGAGCGGGTCCCTTCTGGCTGCAGAAAGCAAACAAACAAAAAAACCAACCCCAAAACAAACCAGAACTACAACAAGGAGCTGCATCCTGCACTTTTCAGAGAATAACTACAACAAGGAGCTGCATCCTGCACTTCCAAGGGAACAGACACCTTGTCTGTCCTAAAGCCATCAACTAATGAATTATTGACGGTGAAGGAGGCACTCATGACTCGATACCTTACAGTGCCGCAGACAAACACTGAGTTAGGCTTTGGCGTCAATTCTGTGTGTTCTTCAAAGCGATGGCTTGCCTCTACTCTAGTTGTAAATCAAACTATTAAATTACGTTTTTTTACCTGCTCGCCAAAGCAGAATACAGTTCTGGGCTGAAGAAAAAGATTGACGCAGGCACACTGCAAGCGCTGCCCTTTATCCGTGCAGCACTGACAGCTCAGGACGTGCTGCAGTCCCGGGCAAGTTAATGCAAAGCTGAGACCCAGGCAGACAGCAGAACGTGCATTAGCCCCCAGCAGAAAGGAAAAGAGGAATGATGAAGAAAAAAAGGGAGGTAAAAGAATAGGTAGGAGTGAAGTGGTCTAGCAGAGCAGAGATATGAATCCACAATATTCAATGAATTCATAATATTCAGGTGACTTCATCAATCCAAGCGCCTGCGATGCTTCTGCACGATGACAAAGTCACTGCCAAACATGACACACATATTCTTTTTTAAGCCAGTGCATACAGCTGCTTGAAAACAGAGAGGTGTGTTCGTCCCTGATGCACGCACACATCGCAGACGCTGCGTTAAGGGAGGTGTTGAGCTGCAGCGGCTACACGGGAGGGGTTGGGAAGGAAAGTCCTGCGCGTCACGGATCCCACAGGACCCCCTCCAAGGTCCTTGCCCAGAATGTACATCGCTCCTCTGCGTCGAGCGTTAAACCTTAACAAAATCAAAATGTGAATTATGCAACGGAAAGAGGTGTGAGGGAAGCAGAAGCAGCAGCCTCAGTCCAGAAATCCTGCTCAGCTCTTGCCCGTTGGTTCTTTAAAAGCTCCTGGAAGAGGAGTCATCTTCAGAGCCCTGACAGCAGCTCCAGGAAAACAAGCCGCCGCTGGGATGCAGCGAGAGAGCTACAGCAGTAACAGACTACCCACAGGTGTGCCGAAGAGCTCGAATATTTTGACAATTGCAGCGGCCGGATTTGGAAACTAACGCGTACCTTCGCATCCACGCACGCCACGAACCTCACCTGGGGGAGTGCAGGCGTCAGCCGGAGACTGAACGAACGTCGACCTCCTTTTCGTTGGCATGGGCAGGGCCATCTTCTGCTCTTTGTGTTTT
>NW_010126075.1:23660-32737 GCF_000699245.1 Pterocles gutturalis | reverse complement strand
GAACCGCTTCGGTGTGGATATCTGTACGATGGGGGTTCATACGCTCAGTTCCGCAACAGCAGAGGAGGAAGCACAGCACACGAGGCTCACCCGTCATTGCCAGCCGGCTGCGTTTACGCAACCCCCCGTTTTACAGCACCTTCCCAAACCACCACGTTTTGCCATCTCCTGAGTTACATTTCCCTTTTTTTTTTTTTTTTAACAGGGAAACTAACTGAGGTTTCTAAAGTTAGCAAGCTGACACCAGGGCCAGGTTTTCACTCTGGAATCTTCTGGATTCGTCATTATACACTTGTGTCTCTGGCAAAACCCCAAGCCCACCACACTGCTCCCCTCTTTTAGGATGCCCTCATCCCAAAAGATGCTTGGGCATCATTTAAAACATGCACACCAGCTAACAGTGCTTACAGCCCCAGGCGCAACGCTGGTCTATAAACCGACAAATTCCGAGCCGGGAAAACCCTTATGTTCAAAAACCTGAACGGATGCAGATTTCATGTAAATGTTGAACGTTACTGACTGCGGCTGTAAATACATGCTGATGAGGAGCTGAAACAGGCTAGGACATGAGGCTCCCACCCCTCTGCAAAGTCTTTAAAGGAAGACACATGACTGGCGATGAGAAGACAACTTATTAAAAAACTGCCACGACAAGGGAGAGCTCATCTACACTCTCTGTGATTCATCAGCTGCCGTCCTGCAAGGCTGATCCTTCTCTCTACAGAACCACCACGGCAGGACTTTCCGTCAGCGGACAAATAAGCAGCTTGATTCCTTGAGAGCACATTCGTCCTCCTTAACAGGAATCCCAGGCGAACTCTCGCCTCTGCCCTTACCAGATCGATAGCGCTCATCTCTGGCTCCCCCTGAGCGAGCTCGGTGAAATTTGGATGAGGATGACGACGACGATGATGATGCTGAGGCTGGAGTTGCAGATGGGACGGGCATCTGAGTTCTGGATTCCTTCTGTAACGCCGGATCGACCCCTGGAAAACAGTCCACAAGTCTCTGAGAGCAGGAAAGTCGCTTTTTTCAAACACACTTTTCTACCACACTATTAACAGGATTTCCCCTTTTTTTCTCTTTTTGTAGTGAAGTGGATCTAATTAGCACATTAATTATACCCTAACCAGTTAAGGTACACCTGTCCCTTCTTTGACCTTACTCTTAAAAGTTTTTTTCCATCTTTTTTATTTTTAAGAGGTTGTCAGGTGTTTGAAAAGACAATTTCCAGCAAACCTGATGACATAATGCACAATCCCAGATAATTCCAGTGACCTAACAGCGCTGAAGGGAGATGAACTCACCTTTAAAGAATCCATCACAAAATCCCAAAGCAAAGGTGATGAGATTCAGACAACTTTTAATAAGTGAAACAGCAGATAAGGCAGGTTGGACTTTGCACCGAGCATCAGTGTTTGGTGCTTTAGCACCGGAGGGGTTTGCTCCCAGTTTTGCCACGTTTCCGATGGGCGCAGGACAGCACCACGCTCTCGTTATGGCGTGAAGACGGGAGAGATTTTGCAGTTTAACTTGCGGTAAAGCAATCGCTGTAAACTGCTTTTAGAGATCGCGGTCCTTTACACCCGTCCTCCTGGGGACACCGTGGGCGCAACGAGCAAAGGGGTTCGACGGACGCAGTGACTCGTTACCCCAAACTGAGTTGTGAAGAGCAGCAAACCCGTAGAGTAATACGTCGAGAAGCCGGGTTTGTTACTCAGTGTTCCCGTATCGACAGGAAAACCAACGATCTCAAGAGCCTCAGGAATTACAAACCCAAAGAGACCTCCAGGCTCTGGCTCCAGCGGGTCAAGAAGCGAGCGGCTCTATCATCCTGGCAAAGTTTGGTTTTCCCATGAATGCAGGGAGCTAAATAGATAATCTAATGAGAAATTATAATTTTACATAATTCCGCAAGGGACACAATTGGAACAGTGGAGTTTCAATCCTAAAACAAATCTGTGCAACGGGGGGAACTTATTAAAAACTAAACACAAAAGGTCATCTGGCTGTAATGACCTTCAGGTCGTCCGTCACCTGAAGACACGCAAACAGAAGAGCGCTTGTGTTATAGAATGAACGCCGCTTATGAATTCTCACCAACTACCAAAGGATTCGAGAAACGAGGAGGAAACCACAAATCCTGGACTCCAATTCCAGTTATGCCGCTTTCTCGGTGTGTGGTTTTAGGTAAACAACTGCCGGCAAGCGCCTCGAGCTCAGGGAACTCACAGTACCAGCAAATCACACCTAACGAGTTGCAGAAATCTTCTACCACCTCCTAGACCTTCCAACACCCCCAAGAGCAGAATATTAATTGAATGTTACAGAAAACTAACTATCCACTTCGCCCAGCATTATACACTTTGGAAAAAATTCAAGAACATGGGGCAGTGAGCTCCTGGAAGAAGTTTTCTCTTAACCCCATGGGAGCCTCTTCAAAACTTTTCACCTCTTACTCGAGTTTTTGGTAGTTTGCAATATCAGTGGAGACAAGCTACCGAGCTCATGAGTTAATGGTTCTTGAAACTATCACGTCAAAAAGTTTTAACCTTCGTTTCTCGTTAACAAGAACATATCCTGCTATAGCCAGAAATTCTTAAAGCATCTCAGGGGGACTGTTCCTCAGTCCTCTGACCCGGACTTCAGCGTGAGATTTTCAATTCAAAATCTGTGTACCCCCATCCGAGAGAACCAGGGTTTGGACCCCCTCCCGGCGCCCTGGAACACGGCGTTGGTAACCGGTTTAACACCTTTGTAGCGTGTTTCATCAAAACCAAGAGAGTTTTGTTTCAATGTGAAGACAAGACAACTTCACAGTCACGCTTTTTGATCACTTCAGTATTTACAAATTCGAGCACCCACTAGATGTCAGCAGCAGATATTTGAAATGAATTATTAAATTCATATTCGGTTCTAAGTCTTGCAAAAGCATCTCGGCTGCTCTGCGGGGCGGCAGAAGGCAAACACGACGTTCCATTTCAAAGGGACCCGACGTGTCTCTAAGTGACGTGACACATCAAGAGCAAGCTCTTTGTTTCCGCGTTTTGTTATGACACGATCACAGGTTCCAGCAGCCTAACGAAGCATTCGAGCACAGAGGAGGGAAAAAGCGTACAGCTAGAGTAAACGACAAACGGTTAGACACGCAAGCCTGGCAGGTGACAGGTGACTTTATTCCACATTCCCTTTAGAATAATCCTGCGATAGCTGCAGCTTCTGCTGGCAGGGTCCCGATCTACAGAGCCATGAAAAATAAATCATTTTAGATTCGCTTTTGAAGGATGCTGTGGACTTTCTAATTGTCCTCAGTTTTTAACTGCTTTGTGATCCCCGCATTTTGTTGAAGGAAGACGTTCAATGATTTAGAGATTCAGAGATTTTTTTTTCATAAAAAGATTTTTAGATTAAAAGAATCATTATAAGCATCATGTACGATCAACAAGGGTAAATGTTTATTAAATACAAACCTGCTACTCTGCTGCTCTGCTCACAGAACTGAACAGCAGTGCCAGCACCGGGCTGGATATTCCTTACAAAAAGAAGATTTTTTTTCAAGCTACAAGCCTGCAAAAATTGTGTAAATAACAAACTCGAGTTTCTCGGGTTTAGACATCATCCTGACCGCTTCCAGACGCAGGGGACGGGCTCGCCCAGCGGCACGCACGGCTGCAGCAGCTCAGCGTGATTGCTGCCGTCCGCCAGCGCCGAGAACTCCCCAGATTTCCCAGATTCAGAGACTTTGGCAGGACTTCCCAAATATTTCCTTGCAACTATGATACCCCTCAGAGTGAATAAGGAAGAAAATAATTCCCCATTGGTGGTGGCCTCAAGTCAGATCCTATAAGTGAGCAAAACTCTCTGAACAGGTCAGTATCCAATGTTCTCTTTGCTTGGTTAAAATTTCGGTTTTTTTAATTATCATGAGAACAGAAAACAGGAGCAAGAGCGCTCTAGCAGCTCCATGAAAAAGTTCTGACAGTGAATCGATGCTTAATAATTTCCTTCCCACCTTAGCAGAGGAACCGAGTGCATTCTCGCCATCAGCAAGCAAACGTCCTCTGCCAACAGCCCGTGTGCAAGGGCTGCTGACTCCTGCGTCGGCGTTGTCTGAGCTAAAACCTGGAAATGCTTTTCCAGACTTGCAGCAGCTAATATGGGCAGGAGCAGCTTCTCTAGGCAGAAGTTTGCCTGCGGTCTGCAGCGAGAACTATAATTGTACAATTCCACCTCCTGGTTTTTTTCTGTGAAATACCAAAAAAGCAGCATTGCATCTTTTAAAATAGGCAGAAAAATATTCAGAACTGACTCCAAGGGTGACTTGGGAACGTCAGCATTGCTCCCAACAAAGCAACATCCCAAAGCAGCGAGCCCCCAGCCTGTTTCCAAAGCGAACTCAGGGTTTAGCCGCAGTTACAGCCATTCGGAAGGACACCCGGGGTGGGATGACAGCGGGGCAACGTGCCTTTATTTCCCAGCCAGCAGCGCGACAGGGAACGCGCATGCCTGTCCTCCCTGTTCGGGTTGGGGCGAGGGTGAGCTCAGCGGCGTTACTCAACCTGCGCAGCCTGGGAAGCTGCTCAAAAAACCTTCTTCAAAGGCTTCTGCGCAGGAGCCAGCACCGAAGAGAAGAGCAACAGCTGCGGTATCACAGCTCCATCACCTCCGTGCAGCTACAAAAATGGATGTTGCACCAGGAAAACATGTATCTTTAGGTAATTAACATTGGTGCCTTGGCTCTAAAATCATGAGGCAAGCTCCCAGAGGCAATGTGAACGGAGCACAGATTTAGCAATCAGAATCTCCCGAATTATACGGACGTGCCCTGACATGCCATCCCACCTCCCTTCATCTCGTTTCACGTCCACGAAATGGAGACAATCCCTCAGCTAACACCGGGAAACGCAATGCACTCAACGCTAGGAATAGGGTTTATTTTGGGTTTTTTGGTTTTTTTGGGTTTTTTGGGGTTTTTTTGTTGGGGACTACATTAATTTTCTTCTCGTTAACAAGGTGACCTGATTCTGAATCCCTCACGTGTGACTTCAACAGGATTTTTTACAACAGGAGATTCCTGGACACAAGAGCAGCTGGATATTTACAGAGCTGGAGGGAGACCGGCGGTGGAAATGTTGTCTTAATTGGTGACCTCCCATCAGCCTGCGTCTCTTCCTGAACTTGGGCTCATTCTGCAGCTTTCAAAAGCACGACAATTAAAATAGCAGGGCCACAGACAGTCTTGCCAAACACTTTTTTTTCCCCCACCCCTCCTAATTAAAAAGCATTTTCTGAAACAAACCAAACATGAGCGCAAAGGGACAGGCACGAGGGGCGTAAGATCGCGTCATCGGACGATCTCGTAGAGCTTCAGCCTCCAAGGGACTCCAGGACAAAAGCAAATCTGCCCAGGAGGATACGAAGGGAGCCCACATCTCCTTCTAAGGCATCGCTGGTACATAGACTGTAAAACCTGCTTAACAAATAGCTGCTTATAAAGACCACACAGAGCGATGAGTCATGGGTATTGCTTTTTGGTTTCTTCCAATAACAGAGTTGATACGAAGGTAGAGTCTTCGGAGATTCCCACCACACGGTGCTTCAGGGAGGGTGTCCGCAGCACCCAGAGCTGTCTGTAACAAAATCTCAGATTTGAAGGCTAAAAACCATTTTTTGCTTTGCTACCTTCAGGATGTTAGCCCAGGCGGAACACACTCTTCTTTCGCACGTAAAGCACCCGCTACGGCAAGAAGTCTCGCGTAAGGGAACCAGCATCGGGGTTGTGGAGGGTTCAAGCAAAAAAAAAAGTCGAGAAACAGCTGGGATGGAGGAGAGCAGGAACACAGCCAGCAGGCGGTTTGGAGTGGCCGAGCCCAGAAGCCACCACGCGACAGTGGCAGAGTCCTTTTACCTTCCCCAAGCAATTGCCTGAAGTCAACCGCTGTAATTTCAGCAGAGAAAACCCTACGTGATCCTTCCCCAACCGACGCACCGCTGATGGCCAGTAAATGCACTCGTAGCCTTCGCTCTTGTGTTTCTGGCAGCAGTTCAGTCGCAGTAAGTTCCAGTAAGTCCCATCACGGCTGCCAGTCGTACCCACCCCCTCCTCAAACTGCCGAGAGCCAGACACATTGGTTTTTAATGGCTGAGCATCTCAGCATTTATTTTGGGAAAGCATCCCCATAATAATTACCGGGCATACCTTCAGCCACGTCCTTCAGTTTCCAATTATAATTATCCTACGTCCGATCAGCTCTGCTGCTGAGGATCTTTGAACCAAAAGAAACAGATGTAAACGAAGCACACAAACTCAGCTACCCCGGTAAAACAAACCGAGGAACTATGAACATTCTGATGTTTCTCCACCAAGGCACGAAGATGGGTGGAAGGAGGAGCAGCACGCAGTGACTCTGTGGTTAAGCCATTTTAAGAAGATTTCAAGAATGTCTCTGCGAGGACCTCACAGTTCAAAGCCCTCGAGTCCTCAGCTGATGTGGGAGATGGAGACAGGGCATTCAAAGCGCTGCCCAGAGCCCCACAAACAGCCCCCAGGAACCCCTGGGGTCCAACAGGAACACGCCAACTAGAGGCAACAGGCTGCCCGTGACTTGATGGCACCCGAGGAAACACACGAGACAGAGCTCAGAGGTGGCCCACGACGTCGCAGTGCTCCACCCCACGCATCCCTTTATCGCCAGGGCTCTGCAAAACCCCGCCGCCCGCTGAATCAAGTGCCTACCTTGGGTTTGTGGCACGTACGGAGCCAGCAGCTTCGCTCTCTTCTTCTCATACCCCTTCTGCGTGATGTCCCCTAAAACCAAGGAAAGAAAACTCATTTAACCATGTCCTCGTTTCTCAGCTTGAGGTCTGTTTGCTTTTCTTTTCAGTGACACGAAGGTTTCACCTGAACGCAGCGCAGCAATCCGAGAGCAAACAGATGCGAGTACATTATGATTTCAAAGCCTCCGCGCTGCAGAACTGCTGTAGGTTCCCTTGGGATCAGAGATACACACGATACACTATTGAAATGCAATGATTTGAATCAGAACAGTTATCTCCACGGAATATCAAACAACGAGAGCCTAAAAAGGGAAACTCGCAGCGCATGAAAATATTCTGTAACCACAAAGTCAACTCAGGCTAACGAAACGGAATAATCCCCCAACAACAGGGCAAAGGGAACGTGCAAATTCGGAGCCTCGCCTTAAACTCCTCAAACTGAGAACAGCTCTTGGCAAACAGAGTGAGCCTGCTGCAGGAGCTGCTCAGAGCTCCTCCGAAAACCGAGGCGAGGATGAGCAGAGGCAAATTCTAGACTGCTGCCCAGCAAGCACACCCCGTCGTCCAGAAAATCAGACTTTTAATCACGTCTGTTTGATAGTTGTGGTTTTTTTCACCTGATAGTAACTAACTCCGCTGCTTGCCTGCTGGCAGAAGCATGCAGAAGATAAGATGCTCGAGCTCCACGGAAGCAAAAACTCCAGAAGAGAAGAAGTATTAGTAAACTTTTCCCTTTTTCAAAACCTAATCTGTCTGATCCTGGAGATGTACCATCTGGCTGCCGTCTTCTGTTTTAATTTCTCACATTACATCAGAACCACAAGAAAGACTGAAACCTTGAAGGGATTAAAACAAAAAGCCCCGCAGCGTTTCAAGCCTTTTCGCAGCACTGGAACCTCTCATCTCCTGGGGCTGAAACACAGAGCAATAAAAAAAACCAGAATTATTTGGTATTACTTCTCAAGCTAAAATTAAGCTCGCGTTTGCGTTGCAATAAGAAACCAGCGATCGCACACGGCGTGTTTTCTTTGCCGTGAGCCCGATTATTGCAAAGCAACAAGAGTCTCAGACGCTGGGCAGCACCGGCCATCGTATCTGCTGCCCTACAGCATCCTGACACGTCCGGCCCGAGCTGGAGGGGCCGCATCAGAAAAGGTGATTACGGGGTTTAGGCTCTAAAGCCTCCGAACACACACCAGCCAACTGGCCATTCCGGTGATTTCTGCAGCACCGAAATGCTTGGAAAGGGAACGGGCTCCGCTCCTTTGCGCTGGACAGCCCAATGTCCCTCGTCAGCGTCACTCGAGACGCCCAGACGATGAGTTTTGAAGCTGAAATGGGAACTTCACGCTGCTTAGCGGAGGCTGGGCATTTGCACACAGAAATTTATCTCGTTCCTCTTCTACTAGGGGTTGAGTCAGGCTCCAACAAGTCCAAACAAATCCAGCGACTGAAAATGAGGATGTCCGTGAAGCACTGAAATGCCAACCAAAGCGTTACCTCTAATGCTTGACTGCAATCCACAGCTCAGCGAAATGAATCCAGCTCACGCGAAAGGTATGCTGCCAGGGGAAGGAAAGCAAGCACACCTCCAAAACAGAGCGACACGGAGCGTGCATGCCGAAAGGATCACGCTGCGATGGACCGCACGAGCTACAACATCCACCGGCTCTTCTGAGATCCGCCTCTCGGCTCTCAGAGGCAGTTTGAATTCCCCAAATTTGTTCATTCGGGTAGGAAACAGCCCCTCCAGGAAAAACAAACCCGCACGGAAAAGGGGGAGGGATTCTTCCTTCAAAGCCAACCCACACCTACATTTGTTTGTAGCTTGTTATTTTGTGATTAATTTTTCCATAAGATTTAATTGGGACTCTTGACATTGGTGGTTGCACACTATACAGAATGAAACATTTGCCACAGAAAATTATTGGAATTACTCAGGAAATACCAGGACTAAAGAAATACCGGTACCAGTTAGAAACAGAACACAATGAACTGAAATAAAGCTCCAGCAAGACACAGGCACTAAGGCTCTCGGAAAAAAAAAAAGCCTGTCTGTAAGCATGGGTGACAGGTGGAAAGTCATCTCAATAAAATTATGATCTGATCACTACAACCCCAGTAGTTATGCCCCAACTGACATCTCAAGTGTTGGAAGCAAGCGTCCCTTTAATACGCTGCGTGACTGGAACAAATTTATTGCATCAAACCTCTTCCCTCTGGTCATACATCGTCCAAACCTGGTGTCAATCCACTCAGAGAGAAACCAAAAAAGAGTTGCTAAGACAGAAATTTTCTTC